>NC_045974.1:46040897-46132408 GCF_010909765.2 Amblyraja radiata | reverse complement strand
TTTCACTGATCGCCACAACATCATACTTCCAGGTGTCAATCCAGGCTCTGAGTTCATCCACCTTTCTTACAATGCTCCTAGCATTAAAATATACACATTTAAGAAACCCACCCTCTCTTATTCTCTGTTTATTGTCTTTTTCTTCTCTCTCCCCTATATTTTGGGTCAGAGTGCTACCATTCTCTGCCTCCTGCCTCACACACTGACTGCTAGCTTTCCCAATTTGAGTCCCTCCCCCCAACCATGCTAGTTTACAGTCTCCCCAGTAGCCTTTGCAAATCTCCCCGCCAGGATATTGGTCCCCCTCGAGTTCAAGTGCAATCCGTCCTTTCTGTACAGGTCACACCTTCCCCAAAAGAGGTCCCAATGATCCAGAAACTTGAATCCATACCCACTGCACCAGTCCCTCATCCACTCATTTATCCTCCACCTCGCTCTATTCCTACTCTCACTGTCGCGTGGCACAGGCAGTAATCCTGAGATTGTTACCTTTGCAGTCCTTCTCCTTAACTCTCTACCTAACTCCCTAAATACTTCTTTCAGGACCTCTTCACTTTTTTTGCCTATGTCGTTGGTACCTATATGTACCACAACCTCAGGCTCCTCTCCCTCCCATTTCAGGATTTCTTGGACACGTTCAGACACATCCCTGACCCTGGCACCAGGGAGGCAAACTACCATCCGGGTCTCCTGTCTGCGTCCACCGAATCGCCTATCCGACCCCCTGACTATAGAGTCCCCTATTACAATTGCCCTCCTCTTCTTTTCCTTACCCTTCTGAGCAACATGACCTGTCTTTATGCCAGAGGCCCGGCCGCTGTCGCTGCCCCCAGGTAGGCTGTCTCCCCCACCTTTACTCAAACATGAATACTTATTTTCAAGGTGTACAGCCACCGAGGTACTCACCAGTCCCTGCCTCTGCCCGTTGCCCTTCCTAACTGTGACCCAGTTTTCCGTCTCCCGTGGTCTTGGAGTGACCACCTCCCTGTAACTCCTATCTATGACCTCCTCACTCTCCCTGAGCAGACAGAGGTCATCAAGTTGCTGTTCCAGGTTCCTAACACGGTCCCTTAGGAGCCCCATCTCGACGCACCTGGCGCAGATGTGGACGTCTGCAGGGCACTCAGACTCCATGACCTCCCACATCTGACATCCAGAACAGTAAACTGCCCTAGCCCTCATTCTCCCCCTTGTCCAAATACAATAAAGCCTTACCCGGGATACAAGCCAATCAGCTGCTTCCTCTAGTCCGTTTGACCAATCGGAGGCTTCCACCAGACTCCTTCTCTGGAAGTGAGATCTGCGAATGGAACGTTGTAGATTTTGGTCGCTCCTCCCTCTGTCACGGCTCCTGGGGCTCTGTTGAGACAAGCCCCGCGATGGGTTTTTATCTCACCACACGAAGGTCGCTCCTCCCTCTGTCACGGCTCCTGGGGCTCTGTTGAGACAAGCCCCGCGATGGGTTTTTATCTCACCACACGAAGGTCGCTCCTCCCTCTGTCACGGCTCCCGGGGCTCTGTTGAGACAAGCCCCGCGATGGGTTTTTATCTCACCACACGAAGGTCGCTCCTCCCTCTGTCACGGCTCCTGGGGCTCTGTTGAGACAAGCCCCGCGATGGGTTTTTATCTCACCACACGAAGGTCGATCCTCCCTCTGTCACGGCTCCTGGGGCTCTGTTGAGACAAGCCCCGCGATGGGTTTTTATCTCACCACACGAAGGTCGCTCCTCCCTCTGTCACGGCTCCTGGGGCTCTGTTGAGACAAGCCCCGCGATGGGTTTTTATCTCACCACACGAAGGTCGCTACTCCCTCTGTCACGGCTCCTGGGGCTCTGTTGAGACAAGCCCCGCGATGGGTTTTTATCTCACCACACGAAGGTCGCTCTTCCCTCTGTCACGGCTCCTGGGGCTCTGTTGAGACTAGCCCCGCGATGGGTTTTTATCTCACCACACGAAGGTCGCTACTCCCTCTGTCACGGCTCCTGGGGCTCTGTTGAGACAAGCCCCGCGATGGGGTTTTATCTCACCACACGAAGGTCGCTCCTCCCTCTGTCACGGCTCCCGGGGCTCTGTTGAGACAAGCCCCGCGATGGGTTTTTATCTCACCACACGAAGGTCGCTCCTCCCTCTGTCACGGCTCCTGGGGCTCTGTTGAGACAAGCCCCGCGATGGGTTTTTATCTCACCACACGAAGGTCGATCCTCCCTCTGTCACGGCTCCTGGGGCTCTGTTGAGACAAGCCCCGCGATGGGTTTTTATCTCACCACACGAAGGTCGCTCCTCCCTCTGTCACGGCTCCTGGGGCTCTGTTGAGACAAGCCCCGCGATGGGTTTTTATCTCACCACACGAAGGTCGCTACTCCCTCTGTCACGGCTCCTGGGGCTCTGTTGAGACAAGCCCCGCGATGGGTTTTTATCTCACCACACGAAGGTCGCTCTTCCCTCTGTCACGGCTCCTGGGGCTCTGTTGAGACAAGCCCCGCGATGGGTTTTTATCTCACCACACGAAGGTCGCTACTCCCTCTGTCACGGCTCCTGGGGCTCTGTTGAGACAAGCCCCGCGATGGGTTTTTATCTCACCACACGAAGGTCGCTCCTCCCTCTGTCACGGCTCCGGGGCTCTGTTGAGACAAGCCCCGCGATGGGTTTTTATCTCACCACACGAAGGTCGCTCCTCCCTCTGTCACGGCTCCTGGGGCTCTGTTGAGACAAGCCCCGCGATGGGTTTTTATCTCACCACACGAAGGTCGCTCTTCCCTCTGTCACTGCTCCTGGGGCTCTGTTGAGACAAGCCCCGCGATGGGTTTTTATCTCACCACACGAAGGTCGCTCCTCCCTCTGTCACGGCTCCTGGGGCTCTGTTGAGACAAGCCCCGCGATGGGGTTTTATCTCACCACACGAAGGTCGCTCCTCCCTCTGTCACGGCTCCTGGGGTGGAGAGGTGTTTAAAGTGGTTCAGGGGTGTTTAAAGGGCTTTAGATGGTGTTAGATGGGTTTAGAGGGGTTTCGGGGGTGTTTAGAGGGCTTCGAATTGTTTCGAGGGGTTTAAATGGGTTTCGAGTAATGCCGAGGGGTTTCTCGGGGTTTTGAGGGCTTTAGAGGGGACTCGAGTGGTTTCGAGGCGTTTAGAGAGGTTTAGAGGGGTTCAGATAGGTGTGGAGGGATTTATAAGGGTTCAAAGGTATTCGAATGGGGTTTAGAGGGGGTTCTAGAGGGCTTTTGAGGGGTTTAGAGGTGGTAAGAGGGGCTTAGAGAGGTTTAGGGGCGTTCAGAGGTGTTCAGAGGGTTTTGGAGGGATTTTGATGTTTTAGAGGGGGGTAGAGTTGTGTACAGGTGTTCAGATGTGCTCAGAGGGGGTTGGAGGCGTTTTAGGGGGTTTCGATGTGTTTCTATGGGTTCAGAAGGGCTTAGAGAGGTTTAGATCGGTTTAGAGAGGTTTAAGGGGGATTAGAGAGGGGTTCAGGGGTGTTCCGAGGGGGTTATAGCGGGTTAGAGAAATTTAGACGGGGTAGAAGGGATCCGCGAGCGGCGTAGAGAGGTGAGGAGGGGTTTAGATGGGGTTCAGAAATATTCAGAGGTGTTCAGATGGGGTTAGAAGTCTTCAGAGCGGTTCAGAGGGGTTCAGAGGGGTTCAGATGGGTATAGAGAGGTGTAGAGGGGTGTAGAGGGGTGTAGAGGATTTTAGAGGAGTTCAGATCGTTCCAGAGGCGTTTAGAGGGGTTGAGATATATTCAGCGATGTATAGAGCGGTTTAGAGAGTTTTCGAGGGGTTTCGAGCCGTTTAGAGGGGTTTAGAGCTGTGTAGATGGGTTTCGATGGGAGGGGTTTCGAGAGGGTTAGTGGTTTGGAGTGGTTTGAGGGGTCCAGAGGGGTTTTGAGGGGTTTAGAGCGGTTTAGAAGGGTGTAGGGTGTTCAGAGGGTTTCAAGGGAGTTTGGAGGGGTTTAGAGGGGTTTCGAGGGGTTTCAAGGGGTTTCGAGGGGTTCAGAGATTTTCAGAGGGGTTTCGAGGGGTTTCGAGTGGTTTCGGAGGGGATCGAGGAGTTTCGGGTGCTTTAGAGAGGTCTCGAGGTGTTCAGAGGGGGTTAGATTGGTTTAGAGGGGGTCAGAATGGTATACAGAGGTTCAGAGGGGCTCAGAGGGGTTTGGACGGTTTATAGGGGTGGAGAGATGTTTAGAGGTGTTTAGACGGGTTCAGGGGGCTTTTCAGGGGTTAGAGGGGTTCAGATGTGCTCGGATGGGTTTAGGGTGATTTAGAGGGGGTTAGAAGGGTATACAGGGGTTCAGAGGGGCTCAGATGGGTTTGCAGTGTTTATAGGGGTGGAGAGGTATTTAGAGTGGTTCAGGGGTGTTTAGAGGCATTCCGATGGGTTCAGAGAGGTTTAGATAGGGGTTATAGGAGTTTAGAGGGATTTAGAGGGGGTTGGATGGGTTCAGAGTGGGTCGGAGGAGTTGAGAGGGGGTTATAGGTTTTTCGAGGTGTTTAGAGGGGTTCAGAGGGGTTTAGATGAGCTTAGAGAGGTTTAGAGGGTTTTAGAGGGGTTTGAGGGGGATTATAGAGGTTTAGAGGAGTTTAGAGAGGTTCAGATGTGTTCATAGGGGTTTAGAGGGGTTTACAGAATTTCAGACAGGTGTAGAGGGGTTCAGAGGGGCTCTGATCGGTGTAGATGGGTTAGGAGGAGTTTAGAGGGATTCAGACGTGTCCAGGGGCGTGGATATGTGTTTAGAGGGGTTCAGAGACGTTCAGAGTGGGTTGGAGGGGGTTAGAGGATTTTAAAGGGATTAAGAGGCATTCAGATGGGTTCAGAGGGATTTGGAGGGTTTATAGGGGTGGAGAGGTGCTTAGAGGTGTTTAGAGTGGTACAGGGGTGTTTAGAGGGATCTGGATGGGGTTACAGAGGTTTAGAGGGGTTCAGAGGGGTTTAGATGAGCTTAGAGAGGTTTAGAGGGTTTTAGAGGGGTTTGAGGGGGATTATAGAGGTTTAGAGGAGTTTAGAGAGGTTCAGATGTGTTCATAGGGGTTTAGAGGGGTTTAGAGAATTTCAGACAGGTGTAGAGGGGTTCAGAGGGGCTCTGATCGGTGTAGATGGGTTAGGAGGAGTTTAGAGGGATTCAGACGTGTCCAGGGGAGTGGATAGGTGTTTAGAGGGGTTCAGAGACGTTCAGAGTGGGTTGGAGGGGGTTAGAGGATTTTAAAGGGATTAAGAGGCATTCAGATGGGTTCAGAGGGATTTGGAGGGTTTATAGGGGTGGAGAGGTGCTTAGAGGTGTTTAGAGTGGTACAGGGGTGTTTAGAGGGATCTGGATGGGGTTACAGAGGTTTAGAGGGGATTAGAGGGGTTTAGAAGAGTATAAACGTGTTTATAGGGGGTTAGAGGAGTTTAGAGGGGTTCAGAGCGGTTTAGAGGGGCTTAGAGCGGTTTAGAGGTTATCAGAGGTGTTTAGAGGGGTTTAGAGGGGTTCAGATGGGTTTGGGGTTTAGATGGGGTTTAGAGCGGTCTATATGGATTAAGAGGCATTCAGATGGGTTCAGAGGGGTTTAGAGGGGATGATAGAGGTGTTTAGATGGGTCCAGAAGGGGTTTTAGGTGTTTAGAGGGGTTTTGAGAGATTTGGATGGGTTCAGTGTGGTTCGGAGGAGTTTAGAGGGATTTAGAAGTGTTTTGAGTAGGTCACAGGCGTTCAGAGGTGTTTGAAGGGGTTTAGAGGGGTTCAGAGGGGTCCAGAAGTGTTTAGAGCCGTCCAGAGGGCTTTTGAGGGGCTTAGAGCGGTTAAGATGTGTTCAGAGGGGGTTAGAGTGTATTTATAGATGCTTAGATAGGTTTAGAGGTGTTCAGAGGGGTTTGTATGGATTTAGAGGGGGGTTAGACGGGGTATACAGCGGTGCAGAGGATCTAAAAAGGTTTTGGGGGGGGTTTATATGTGTTTCAACGTGTTTAGAGGGGTTCAGAGTGGTTCAGAGGGGTTAGATGAGCTTAGAGAGGTTTAGAGGGGTTTGAGGGGGATTATAGAGGTTTAGAGGAATTTAGAGAGGTTCAGAGGTGTTCATTGATGTTTAGAGAGGTTTAGAGCAGTTTAGAGAAGTTTAGACGGGTGTAGAGGGGTTCAGATGGGTTCAGCTCGGTGTAGAGGGGTTAGGAGGAGTTTAGAGGGGTTCAGAAGTGTCCAGGGGTGTGTAGAGGTATTTAGAGGGGTTCAGATATGTTCAGCGTGGGTTGGAGGGGGTTAGATGGGTTTAAATGGATTAAGAGACATTCAGAGGGGTTCATAGGAGTGCAGAAGGGTATAGAGGCCGTAGGCGCAGAATGGCAGCCACGCTTCCGTCAGTCTGCCCCAGGGCAGCTGTGGCTACAGAAGTAACTTACCACCACCGAGTGTGACTGAGGAGTGAATGAATAATGCGATGTAAAGCGCCTTGAGTATTAGAAAGGCGCTATATAAATCCCATCCATTATTATTATTATTATTAGAGAGGTTTGGAGGGTTTAGATGGGTTCAGAGGGATTTAGAGGGGTTTAGAGTGTTCAGAGTGGTTTAGAGGGGTGTAGAGGAGTTTAGTGTTCAGGTGTGTCCAGAGTCGTTTAGAGGGGTTTAGAGGGGTTTAGATTGGTTTAGGGAGGGGGGGAGATAGAAGGGTATACAGGGGTTCAGATGGGCTCACAGGGGTTTGGACGGTTTATAGGGTTGGAGAGGTGTTTCGAGGTGTTTAGAGGGGTTCAGCGGGCTTTTGAGGGGTTAGAGGGGTTCAGATGTGTTCGGATGGGTTTAGAGTGGTTTAGAGGGGGGTTAGAAGGGTATACAGGGGTTCAGAGGGGCTCAGAGGGGTTAGAGGGGTTCAGATGTGTTCGGATGGGTTTAGAGTGGTTTAGAGGGGGGTTAGAACGGTATACAGGGGTTCAGAGGGGCTCAGAGGGGTTTGGATGGTTCATAGGGGGTGGAGAGGTGTTTAGAGCTGTTAGAGTGTTTCAGGGGTGTTTAGAGGGATTTGGATGGGGTTACAGAGGTTTAGAGTGGGTTAGAGGGGTTTAGAAAAGTATAAAGGGGGTTAGAGGGGGTTAGAGGAGTTTAGAGGGGTTCAGAAGTGTTTTGAGTTGTTTAACCGTCTAACCATATAACCATATAACCATATAACAATTACAGCACGGACACGGGCCATCTCGGCCCTACAAGTCCGTGCCGAACACTTATTTTCCCCTAGTCCCATCTACCTGCACTCAGACCATATCCCTCCATTCCCTTCCCATCCATATACCTATCCAATTCATTTTTAAATGATAAAATCGAGCCTGCCTCCACCAATTCCACTGGAAGATCATTCCACACAGCTACCACTCTCTGAGTAAAGACGTTCCCCCTCATGTTACCCCTAAACCTCTGTCCCTTAATTCTGAAGTCATGTCCTCTTGTTTGAAACTTCCGTACTCTCAATGGGAAAAATGTATCCACGTCAACTCTGTCTATCCCTCTCATCATTTTAAATACCTCTATCAAGTCCCCCCTTAACTTTCTGCGCTCCAAAGAATAAAAACCTAACTTGTTCAACCTTTCTCTGTAACTTAGATGCTGAAACCTAGGTAACCATCTAGTAAATCGCCTCTGTACTCTCTCTATTTTGTTGGCATCCTTCCTATAATTGGGCGACCAAAATTGTACACCATATTCCAGAATTGGTTTCACCAATGCCTTGTACAATTTTAACATTTAGAGGGTTTAGAGGGGGTTAAAGAGTTTTAGACGGGGTTAGAGGTGTTCAGAGGAGTTCCAAGCGGTTTAGAGGGGTTTACAGCGGGTTCGAGGATTTCAGGGGTGTTTAGAGGGGTTTAGAGGGGTTTAGATGGGTTCGGAGGGATTTGGAGGGGTTCAGATGGGTTCGAAGGGGTTTGGAGGGGTATGGAGGGGTTTGGAGCGGTCTATGGGGATTAAGAGGCATTCAGATTGGTTCAGAGGTATTCAGGGGGGTTTGTAGGGATTTAGAGGGGTTCAGAGGGGGCTAGAGGGGGTTAGAGGGGTATACAGTGGTGCAGAGGTGCTCAGTTGGAGGGGGTATAGGCGTTTCGAGGTGTTTAGAGGGGTTCAGAGGGGTTTAGATAAGCTGAGAGAGGTTTAGACGGGTTTTGAGGGGTGTGAGAGGGATTATAGAGGTTTAGAGGAGTTTAGAGAGGTTCAGAGGGGTTCAGAGGGGTTCAGAGGGGTTTAGAGGGGTGTAGAGGGGTGTAGAGGGATTCAAAGGGGTACAGAGGGGTTCCAATCGGTGTAGAGGGGTTGGGAGGAGTTTAGAAGTGTCCAGTGGTGTGTATAGGTGTTTAGAGGGGTTCGGAGAGGTTCAGAGTGGGTTGGAGGGGGTTGGAGGGGTTTAAGGGATTAAGAGGCATTCAGAGTGGTTCGGAGGGTTTCAAAAGGGTCTAGAGAGGTTTGGAGGGGCTTAGATGGGTTCAGGGGAGTTTAGAGGGGTGTAGAGGGGTGTAGAGGAGTTTAGAGGTGTTCAGATGTGTCCAGTCGTTTAGAGGTGTTTAGACGGGTTTGGGGGGCTTTAGAGCAGTTCTGATGGCTTCGGAGGGGCTTAGAGAGGTTTAGAAGGATTGAGAGGTGATCAGAGGTGTATAGAGGGGTTCAGAGGGGTTCCGAGGGGTTCCGAGGATTTTAGTGGAGTCCAGATGGGTCCAGAGGGGTTTGTAGGGGTTTAGAGGGAGTTCAAGGGGGTTTAGACGTGTTCAGATGGGGTGAAAGGTGTTTAGATCAGTTTTGGGATGTCTGGACGGGTTTCGATGGGGTTAGCTGTGGTTTAAAGGGGTTTCGAGGGGTTTCGACGCGGTTGGACGGGTTTAGAGAGGTTTAATGTGATCTAGGAAGAATTAGAGGGGTTCAGAATAGTTCAGAGGGGTTTAGAGGCGTTCCGAGTGGTTGTGAGGAGTTTCCATGTATCTAGAGGGTATAGAGGGGCTTAGAGGGGTTCAGAGAGGTCAGAGGGATTCGGAAGGATTTACATGTGTTTAGATGGGTTCAGAGGGGTTAGAGGGGGTTGGAGTGGTTTGGAGGTCTTTAGACAGTTTTAGAGGGATTTAGATGGATTTACAGAAGTATAGAGGGGCTTAAAGTGGTTTACAAGTGTCCAGAGGTGTCCAGAGCTGTTTAGAGGGGTTTAGAGGAGTTTGGAGGGTTTTTGAAGGGTATAGAGAAGTTTCTAGGGGTGTAGTTGAGTTTACAGGGGTTTAGATGGGTTTGGTGGGGTTTGGAGCGGGTTCGAGGGGTTTCGAGGTGGTTAGAATGGTTTCAAGTTGTTTAGAGGGGTTTAGTGGTTCAGGGGGGTTCGGAGGGTTTTAAAGGGACTAGTGATTTGGAGGAGTTTAGAGTGGTTTACATGGGCACATACGGGTTCAGAGGGGGTTGGAGCGGGTTGGAGGAATTTAGATGGATTGAGGGGTTTAGAGGAGCTCAAAAGGGATTCAGAGGGGTTTAAATGGATTTAGAGCGTTTTTGAGATGTTTAGCGGTGGTAAAGTGGTTTAGGGGAGTTAAGATGTGTTTAGATTGGCGTAGAAGGGTTTAGATGGGTTTAGATGGGTTCTGGTGGGTTTAGAGGGTTTTAAATGGATTTAGAAGGGTTTAGGGGGGTCCACATGCGTTTAGAGGGGCTCAGAGGGGTTCCGATGTTTTCGGAGGGGTTTCGATGGGTTTGGAGAGGTTTAGAGGGTTTCACAGGGGTGTGTAGAGGTTTAGAGGTGTTCAGAGCCGTTTAGATGGGTTCATTTTGAGGCGTTTACAGGCGGTTGGAGGGGTTTAGAGGTGTTTAGGCAGGGTTAGAGGGATTTAGAGACGTCCATATGTGTTCAGAGGGGTTTAGAGGGGTTTAGAGAGGTTTAGAGAGGTCTAGAGGGGTTCAGTGGTTTAGAGTAGTTTAGAGGGGTTTGGAGGGATTCAGAGGGGGTTTAGAGGGGTTTAGAGGGGTTCAGGTGGGTTTAGAGGGGCTCGGATTGGTTTAGGTTGGTTCAGGAGTGTTCAGATAGTTTAGAGGATTTCAGAGTGGGTTGGACAGGTTTAGAGCGGTTTAGAGGGGTTTGGAGCAGTTCCAAGTGAAATAGAGGGGTTTAGAGGCGGGTTACATGGGTTCACAGGAGGCTCAGAGGGGTTCCGAGGCGGTTAGAGGTGTTTAGAGTGATTTGGAGGGGTTTAGAGGGGTCCAGTGGTGTTCAGAGGGGGTTAGAGGTGTTTAGCGGGGTTTAGAGTGGTTTATATAGGTTTGGAGGGGTACAGAGGTGCTCAAAGGGGTCCATAGGGGTTCAGAGGTGTTTATATGGTGTTAGAGGTTTTTGGAGGGAGTTAGAATTTTTTGGAGAGTTTTCAGCATGATTCTTGTGGTGTGGAGGTATTTACAAGGGGTTTCATTGGGTCCAGCGGGGTTTGGTGCTGTTTATAGAGGTTTCGAGGTGTTTAGAGGTGTTTCGAGTGGTTTTGAGGGGTTCACATGGGTTCTGAGGAGTTTGGAGGGGTTTAGAGGTGTTTAGAGGAGTTTCAAGGGGCTCAGAGTGGTTCGGTGGGGTTTAGAGGGGGTTTGAGGGGGTTAGTGGTTCAGCGGGATTTAGAGGGGTTTAGCGGGGGTCAGAAGGGTTTAGAGGGATTTAGAAGGGGTTTAGAAGGGGTTTGAGGGGGTTTGAGGTGTTCAGATGGGTTGAGAGGGGTTGTGAGCGGTTGAGAGATGTTTTGGGGGTTTAGAGGAGTTAAGATGTGTTTAGATTGGTTTAGAGCGGTTTAGAGGGGTTTACATGGGTTTAGTGGCGTTTAGAGGGGATTGGAGCGGTTTAGAGGTCTTTAGACAGGTTTCGAGGGATTTAGATTGGTTCAGGAGTGTTCAGATAGTTTAGAGGGGTTCAGTGGTTTAGAGGGGATTAGAGCGGTTTATAGGGGTTCAGAGCAATTAGAGTGAATTAGAGGGGTTTAGAATGGAGTTACCGCTGTTCAGAGGGGTTCAGAGGGGTTTAGAGGTGTTCAGAGGTATTTAGTGATTTGGACGGGTTTAGACGGGTTCAGATGTGCTCAGAGGGTTTTAGAAGTGTCCAGAGGTGTCCAGATGGGTATAGAGGGGTATAGAGGGGTATAGATGGGGTATAGAGGGGGTATAGAGGGGGTTTCGATGGGTTTCGAGGGTGTTTGAGGGGTTCAGAGTGGTTCTGAGGGGTTTGTATGGGTTTAGAGGAGTTTCGATTTGTTCAGAGTGGTTCAGACTGGTTCAGAGTGGTTCAGAGGAGTTGAGAGGAGTTCAGAGGAGTCCAGAGGGATTTAGAGGGGTTCGGAACGGTTCAGAGGGGTTTAGAGGGATTTATAGGGGTTTTGAGGGGTTCAGAGGCGTTTATAGATGCTGTTTCTGCCCGAAATGTTGCCTATTTCCTTCGCTCCATAGATGCTGCTGCATCCGCTGAGTTTCTCTGAAGGGTTCAGAGGCGTTTCGAGGGTTTCAGGGGAGTTTCGAGGGATTTAGATTGGTTCCGGAGTGTTCAGATAGGTTAGAGGGTTTAGAGGGGTTCAGAGTGGTTTGCACGGGTTTAGAGGGGTTCAGAGCAGTTCAGAGTGAATTAGAGGAGTTTCGAGGAGGGTTACATCGGTTAAGAGGGGCTCAGAGGGGTTCAGAGGAGGTTAGATGTGTTTAGAGTGGTTTGGAGGGGCTTAGAGGAGTTCAGTGGTGTTCAGAGGGGGTTAGAGGGGTTTAGTTGAGTTTAGAGTGATTTATATGGAGTTGGAAGGGTCCAGATGTGCTCAGAGGGGTTTAGAATTGTCCAAAGGGGTCCAGAGGAGTTTAGATGGGTTTATAGGGGTTTAGAGGTGTTTGGAGGGATTTTGAAGTGTTTAGAGTGTTTTCCAGCAGGGGTCTAAGGGCGTAGAGTAGTTTACAGCGGTTTCGACGGGTTTAGAGGGGTCTGGTGCGGCTTAGTTCGAGGGGTTTCGAGATGTTTATAGTGGCTTCAAGGGGTTTGAGTGGTTTTGAGGGGGTCAGATGGGTTCTGAGGGATTTGGAAATGTTTAGCGGGGTTTAGATGAGTTTCGAGGGGTTCAGAGTGGTTCGGGTGGGGTTTAGAGGGGTTTTGAGGGGATTAGAGGGGGTTCGTTGTTTCGGAGGGGTTTAGACGGGTTCAGAAGATTTCAGAAAGGTTCAGAGGGATTTAGACGGGGTTGAGGGGTCCAGATGCGTTTAGAGGGGTTTAGAGGTCTTCAGACAGATTTCGAGTGATTTAGATTGGTTCAGGAATGTTCAGATAGTTTAGAGGGTTTCAGCGGGGTTCAGAGTGGTTTGGACGGGTTTAGAGGGGATTAGAGCGTTTACAGGTGTTTGGAGGGGGTTCGAAGTGTTTGGAGGGGGTTCGAGCAGGTTTCTAGGGGGTGTAGAGGAGTTTACATGTGTTCGATGGGATTATAGGGGTTTGGTGGGGTTTAGAGCGGGTTCGAGGGGTTTAGAGAGGTTCAGAAGGGTTCAGAGGTGTTTCAAGTGGTTTTGACGAGTTCAGAGGGGTTCTGAGGGGTATGGATGGGTTTAGAGTGGTTCAGAGTGGTTTAGATCGATTTAGTGGTTCAGAGGGGTGTAGAGGGGTTCAGATGGGTGTAGAGGGGTTCAGAGCGGCTTAGAGGTTTAGAGGTGTTTAGGGAGGGGGGTTAGTGTGGTTTATAGTGGTTAATATGTGGTTAGATTGGTTTAGAGGGCTTTAGAGATGTCCAGAGGGGTCCAGATGGTTTCTAGAGGGGTTTGGAGAGGGTTAGAGGTGGTTACATGTGTTTGGAGGGGTTTCAACCTGTTTAGAGGGGGTTTCGAGCAGGTTTCTAGGGGTGTAGAGTTTACAAGGGTTTCGAGGGGCTTGCTGGGGTTTTGAGCGGGTCGAGGGGTTTCCATGTGTTTAGAGGGGTTTCGAGGGGGTTCGATTGGTTTTGCGGGGTTCAGAGGCGTTCTGAGGTGTTTGGGGCGGTTTGGAGTGGTTTGGAGTGGTTTGGAGGAGTTTCGATGCATTTAGATTGGTTATAATGTTTGAAATTATTTTTTTTCCTTTGACCACGCTACAGCCGTTAGGAAGTGGTCCAGCGGAACATAATTAACCCTTGCTACTGCTGTTATAGCAGCCCTGGTGGAGTGAGACCGGATCAGTATCTACTCCTGCATAACTCAACTCAGTTTTAACACCTGGCAAGATCTGAGCAGATAGGTTTTTATATCGTCTTTTGTAACTAACAATCGTAGTTAGCTCAGAGTCTCAAAGGCTCTTGGTGACCTTGACGTATTGTTGTATACGTGTGTCCCCACATAACGAAATGTCCCTGTGTATGTCTTAAACTATCTTGAGACCTGACACCCCTACTGCTCTGCTTAAATTAATTATAGCATAAAATATTATGCACATATTCACAGATATAACCATCCTCTCCTGTCACAATAATGTAGTGAGTGACCCAATGCGCTAGCCAGCGCCAGGAGGATAATTACCTAATGAGGTCCGATCAAAGCTAATAATGCAGCTAAGAACCCCCTGGTGAAATAGTGTTAACACAATGTCAATCTCCCATACTGCATTGTACTTGTCCTGGGAAACTTGTGTAACGGATATCCTTTACTAACTCGATATCCGAGATGAACCACTTGGACCTTGTTAGCTGCAGTAAGTCTGATGGAAAGCACCATCAGACTTACAGTTAATGACCCTATAACTCAATATTGTCAAAGACCATTTAAATGAACTGCAATAGCTCAGAATCTGTACCATTTTTAAATGTAACATGAGCATTAAACAAACACTTCCCATCTCCTGAAGCAGCAAAGTACCGCTTTTTGGTACCATTCCAGCACTGTGAACACATACAAAATAGGCGTGACAACCCAAGCCATAAGCAGTCTATTGAGAATCTGTGGAACATATATTGATTTTATCATGCAACGGCTGACCTCCCAAGCCACAGCCTTAACCAGCAAGTTACGTTTAAAATAACCATATAAGATTGTATTATTATTATTCCCGACGAATCGGGAATCAAACTGCATAGGCCAATTCCACAGCTGGAACCTAAAGCTGCTCTTGATGACTTTATTTCAAGACCCGACTCATAAAGCAAATTGCAGGAAGACATAAAAGACCATTCCTCATGCTTGCAGCGAGAATGTATCTTTCGCCACTGTTATGCCACACATTTTTGCAACCTTTGAATTAGCATGAAAACAACATATCCCTATTTGATGTTGCATTGAATCAGAATTCATAAATACTGTGTGGTCCAACACCCATTCTGTGTTGCCATTGATCTGTACTTAATGATACTCCAGTGGCAAAGATATTATGTACCTTTTACCGGATCTTTTACCTGATTGCACCCTCGTGCTTATCATATGTCACATCATAGTGTATAATAATGAAGTTGAGCATGCACCTATGCATATTCACTCAATCACTCTTTAACCCATAAAATGCACTTGGGGTCTATAGATAGTTGATACCAATACTGAAGAGTCAATAACTCATTGCAAATCTCCTGCACCTCCAACTAGAGATTACATTCGCATGTTCCCACCTTAAGCCATAGCATCTCTCTGCAATATAATGACATATTTATTGATCAACTACTGGAGCAATGCTGAACACTGTCTGCCATCATAGTGACTTTATTAGCTTCAGCTGGTAATAGCAAAGTTGTATTATCAATGACCTTCATGACCGTTATAGTTTGCCATTAAGCATGCTGTCAGTTCTCCCACTTGCACAGCTGCATCGCATCTATTACATTGCCAGTTAGTCTAATGAATAGACACTGCTTTATAACAACAAGGCTGTTCCAGGTTTCTATTGACTCCAATTTGTTGCCCAGGGCGGGGTCACAAGCCAACCATCAATTTGATAACAACCTAATTTACTGGATAGGAAAGAACAATTTCTCAAGTATCTTGAGACTGGGTGGATTTTAGCCAAATACAACGTCAAAATATTATCCAGACAATACATCACAAGTGTTTTTGAACTCTGAGTAGTCCTTTGAATTATTTATTGTTATCATACTGTTAAATTGCTTCATCATAGCAATGCCTTCAAATATCTCTGATGGTCATTGTACATGGAAAACCCAATTAAATCAGTTTGATCACCCTTCTTTCATAATGAACAGGCCACACCTGCCATAATTTCTAGTCTGCCCTGAACGGCAACTCTGGCCCGGTTCCGATAATTCTCACATGTCCCAAGACATAATTCTGACCTTGCCTTGAAAGACAATTCCCCATATCTCCGAGCTTGTCTCGAAGGCAACCTGGCTAAAATACTGGACCTGGCTCAACACTCTTCTGGCCAAATTACAACCTTCTTTAAATACTATTGTCCAGTTTACCTGGTTTAAATGCCTCTGGGTAGATGACATTGTCTCAATCATTTGTGTATTGCACAACCAATTGTAAATCTTACCAACTTGTTCGTGGTCACTTAGTTGTAGAGTAACTCTGGTCAGCTTTAATGCTGCTACCAGCTTCAGTTAACCGCTTCCTGCCAATGAAGTCGTGGGGTGCGTTTTCCCCAAAATTATGAATCCTTACTCGTCATTGGCCTAATTGGTCTAACAGTTTATGCTTCGCCCTTCAGGTTTTGCCTGTGGAATAGGTCTTACCTGAATAGAATATTTGGCGGGTGGCTCTAACGTCCCCTGATAGCGGTGTTCACTGCATTGTGTTGGAATGGCAACCTTGCTGCCAGGAATCGTACCCCTGACATGTGCCCTTCATCCCTTGAGGTATGCTCCACGCTATACCCTCAGCCTCGACATCAGATTACACTGACCCGGCATGTTCTCCTCTTCCGTAAGGGAGACATTAAGCAGCCCTACTACAAGGCGCTGCTGGCATGGCCTCTCCAACAGGCCCACCCTTCAGGGTCAGAAAATGCCCCGGTAAGCTCACCTCCTCCATGAGGGAGACATCATTGCAACCCTTCTACAGGTGCTGCTGCCATACATTTAAGCAGCCCTATTACAAGGTGCTGCTGACGCGGCATAGAGCAATCGGCCGGCACTGCCATAGACTCGGCATCCCCATTATGCAGCCCTGTTACAAGGCGCTGCTGGCAAGGGCTCTCCCATCTGCCCAACACCGCCATATCTCCTGATGTTAGGGTGTATCTATCTTGAGCCTCCACCCAATGAGGTTCCATCGTGGTCAACTTCCACATTATCAATTTTACCGGAAGGGAAACCTCCCGGCACCAGGACTGACCACTTGGGTCGATTTACCCCATATCTTGGGGACCTCTGCGGTCTGGGCACCGCATAGCTAGTGGATTTCCCCTCCCCCGGGAATCCCAGCACCCTTATATATTACCGGAGGGAAAACCCCTACCGGCACCAGGGCTGACCGTTCTGGTCCGTTTAACCCCTTACGTGGGGACCCCTGCGGTCTGCAAGCCGCATAATGACTGGATTTCCCTACACGGGAACCCCAGCCTCTATATGGATATCGGGGAAATGCTCCCAACACCCGGCATATATATTTACTCCCGTCTCCTGGAGGTCCCCTCCACGGGAACCCCAGCATAAATATTTATCTTGGAGGGAAAACCTCTCCAGACTCTTGGTCTATTGGAGGTCCCCTCCACGGGAACCCCATCATTAACATACATATCTTGGAGGGAACACCACTCCCGGCACCCAGCCTGCTGGAGGTCCCCTCCACGGGAACCCCAGCATAACTATTAATATTATCGGAGGGGAACCCCCTCCCGACTCCCGCTCTACTCGCGGTCCCAGAATAAATAGACTTATCAGAGGAAAAATGCCCTCTCGCACCCGGCCTACTGGAGGTCCCTTCCTTGGGAACCCCAGCGTTTCTGTGCCTATTGGAGGGAACCCCTCCCGGCACCCGGAGCGCCACTAAACCACTGACCACCCGTCAGCGACCCACTTCGCGACACCCGACATTCTTCAGCTACCCGCGCTTGGCGGCAAGAACCGGGGTTTCCCCACAGGCCATAGCTGGTTCCCTCATCGGGCCTCGCGAATCCTCCGGCAGGAAGCTTCTGGAACTAGAGGTTCCTGCAGGAAATAAAACAGGTAAAAAATCAGCTTACCTTGAAGTTTAAACTTACCGGGCTGGGGAGCTGCTGCCCCAACCGGCCGCCTGCACCAATGCGTCTGACGTAATGACGCACGTGCGGCTGAACGCGCATTCTTCACGTAGTCAGTCACGTGACTCCGAAGTAAAATTCAACATATGTAACACAATGTTAGCCCCACCGCTGCTGAGACCAAAGAGCAAACGTCCAACGTAGATACAATTATAAATAAATCGCCATTTGCATTTTTTTGCGCAGCTAACAAATCACAATTTCACACAATGTACATAAGATGGCAGTTATTTGACAAATACTCTACAGTTCAGTGTAGGAGATCATGTCGGCGAGTATTCTGGACACACCGCCGATATCTGAAATTACAGAAAATATCATGCACTCAATATGTTCTTATTCTGCATTAAATAAGAGAGAGGTAGAAAGAAAATGCTCTTGAGAAGATTTTTACAAGGCAACTAGTACTGCATCTATTAGTTAGCAAAAGGGGGAGTACAACGGGATCTGGGGTTCCTTGTACATCAGTCTATGAAAGTAAGCATGCAGGTAATGAAGCAGCTGGGCTATAATTACTCTGGTGTTTAGAAGGATGAGAGTGTATCTTATTGAAACATAGAATATTGTTAAGGGCTTGGACACGCTAAAGGCAGGAAACATGTTCCTGATGTTGGGGGAGTCCAGAACCAGTGTCCACAGTTTAAGAATAAGGAGAGAGCCATTTAGAACGGAGACGAGGAAACACTTTTTCTCACAGAGAGTGGTGAGTCTGTGGAATTCTCTGCCTCAGAGGGCGGTGGAGGCAGGTTCTCTGGAAGCTTTTAAGAGAGAGCTAGATAGTGCTCTTAAAAATAGAGGATTCAGGGGTTATGGGGAGAAGGCAGGAACGGGGTACTGATTGTGGATGATCAGCCATGATCATTTGAACGGTGGTGCTGGCTCGAAGGGCCGAATGGCCTACTCCTGCACCTAGTGTCTATTGAGGCCTCCACTGTATCTGAGACAAAGGGGAGCACCCAGCTCTAAGATCTGAACTATCGTAAACGTTCGGGCAGACTTAATAAAATTATCAGTACAAAACAGAGTCAATATGTTCTTGTTCTGCATCAAATAACACGGAGGTAGAAAGTAATGCTCTTGAGGAGAAGATTTTTACAAGGATGTTGCCATGAGGACTCGACTATCTGAGCTCAATGATCTAACTACAGTGAGAGATTGAACAAGTAAATACAATTTTCAATATGCCACAGAAGTAATAAATGTTTTCTTACCTTTCCTCCTAAACGGGGAACCTGGAGAAAGACAAGTCGGGTCGCCTACATTGCCGATTGGAGCAACTTACAGCAGAGCAGAATAGAGGACTAGTAGACGTGGACGCCATGGACAAAGCAAAGATTCTTTAGATTCGGGAGCGGAGGCGGAAGCAAAGATCCGATCTTTGGCCGGAAGCAAGATGGCGGAGCCTGGTTGCTAAAATGGGTCCTATAATTACCCATGAATCTGCCTATGACCGCACTACGTGTTTTGCGTAGGAGTAGGCCATCTTGCTCCGCTATAAGATCTTTGGTTTTCAGTTTACAAAAGTTGGACGGGACAGAGGTCGGGCATAAGTCAGTCAGTCCACAAGCCGTGATTCAGTCTGTCAGTGCAGAGGCCGTGAGTGAGTGAGTCAGTCCAGAGACCATGAGTTAGTCCCAAGGCAGTGAGTCCAGAGGCCATGAGTAGGTCACTCACTGACGCCCCCCACTGGCATCACCACCTCAAGACGCTGCCCTCTGCCTGGCTATAGGATGCTCCCCCTCCTGAAGCCGCCCCCATCCCCCACTGCAGGACACCCCCTCAATCATCAGCCCACGAGAGCCCCCGCCTGATGCCATCCCCCTCCCTCGGCTGCAGGACGTTTGCCACCGCCGGAGCAAAAGATTGCAACGTTCATGTAGTCCGCCCCATTTCGACTAATGCAATCACCTCGACGTGCACAAACAGAAGATCAAATAGAACAAGTTGTCCTACAACTTTAGGCTGCGCACGCCACACGAAATAAGAATAAGCCAACCCCCACCCCACCCCGACAGCCCCCGCCTCAAAAAAATGTTTTCCACACATTCTTCAGTGAGTCCTGAAGATTGAGAATTACAACAAATTACAACCGCTCAAACTCTCTATATTAAAATTGTCTCTTTTTTTTAATCAACAGCAAATAGCCATCAAGAGGCAGTGAGCAGCAGATCACAACAAGAGACACAACAGGAAATAACTTAATAATTTTCATCTTTAACGTTTAATTTATTCTTATATTTAAGAGTAATTCACAATTTAAACTTTAATAAATCCTACTTCCACTTTTCATGCCTGCGTGTTCTTCGTCACAATGGGAACCTAATAGGCAGGAATGGCTGCTCTGTGGGAGAGCCACTCAGAGTGCATGGGAGGGGGGAGGTTGTGGGGAGATGGACTGAATGTGTGGGGGGGGGGGAAGGGAATGGCAAGGAGCAGATTGGGATGATGAAGGGAGGAGGGGTGACTGAATGAACTGCCAGCCTACCAGGCGTGTGTGACTGAACTGCCAGCCCACCAGCCATGAGGAGGTCAACTGCAAGCCCACCAGCTGTAAGTGACTGAACTACCTGCCCAGCAGCCGTGAGTGACTGCACGGCCAGCCCACCAGCCCTGAGAAAGTGAACTGCCAGCCTACCAACTGTAAGTGTCTGAACTGCCAGCCCACCAGCCGTGAGTGACTGCACTGGCAGCCTGCCAGCCCACCAGCCCTGGGTAAGTGAACAGCCAGCCAACCAGCCATGACTCACTGAACTGCCAGCCCAATAATCCATTCAGTCCATCCTCTCCCCCTTCTCTCTCACAGAGACTGTCACCTGTTTTGGACACAATTTCTGGCAGTTTCTCAGCAGCCAGCCTGCCAGGTCTGAGTGATTGTACTGCCAGGCCTAGTTAGCTGCGAGCCCAAGAATCCATTCGGCTCACAATGTCCATACTAGCACCCCCATCCCCACTGGCCACCAATATTGGAATTGGTGGAGAGGAGGAATATTGCGTTGGGTGACCAGCCCTCCCGTGTGATGCGGGGAACCAACGGGTCCCACTTAGTTTTGTAATTTTATATCTATATTACTAAAACTCTGTTTTTGACCGGTTTTGGCTTTCTGTGCTGCGGTTTCCGAGAGTACGCCGCCACCTACGGCCGTCATTTTTGGCCACCTCGCCCAGAGCCCCCCTCCGCCGTTTGTGTGCCGAGGATATTTCCCGTCGATGAAATTTGACAGAGATATTAATGTGTTTACAACATTCCCCATTCTCTCTACTGCCCCTGCTGGAGGGAGGGGGAGGGACTATAATACCAGAAAGTGGTGTGCCTCAATCAGTCTCTGCAAGTGGTGTGCCTCAATCAGAGCTTTGAATGACACTGATAAATGTCTACAGCATTGTGAATACACTTAATTTGGTTTGAAAATGAAAATATGGTTAGAGGTAAAAAAGCACTGCCTGCAAATGGTTGTTTGGGTTTGGTTTGAAGTAAAAAGGCACTCTCCCCCCCCCTCTTCTCTCCCCCTCCCCTCCTCTATCTCCTCTTCCCCCTCCCTCTCCGCTTCCCCCTCCCTCTCCTCTTCCCCCTCCCTCTCCTCTCCCCCCTCTCCTCTCCTCCCCCCCCTCTCCTCTCCGCCCTCTCCTCCTCCACTCTCCTCTTCCCCCCCTCTCCTCTTCCCCCCCACTACTCTTCCCCCATCCCTCTCCCCCCACTCTCCTCCCCCCCTCTCCTCTCCCCCCTCTCCTCTGCCCCCTCTCCTCTGCCCCCTCTCCCCCCCCTCTCCTCTCCCCCCTATCCTCTCCCCTCCCCCTGTCCTCTCCCCCCTCTCATCTCCCCCCTCCATCTCCTCTCCCCGCCCTCCCTCTCCTCTCCTCTCCTCCCTCTCCTCCCTCCCTCTCTCTCCTCTCCCGCTCCCCCTCCTCTCCTCTCCTCTCCTCTCCCCCCCTCCTCTCCCCCCCTCTCATCTCTCCACCCTCCTCTCCCCCCTCTCCTCCCCCCCTCCTCTCCTCTCCCCCCTCTCCTCACCTCCCCCCTCTCTCCTCACCCCCCTCTCCTCACCCCCCCCTCTCCCCTCCTCTCCTCCCCCCTCTCCTCTTCTCCCCCCCTCACCTCTCCTCCCCCTCCCCTCTCCTCCCCCCTCTCCTCTCCGCCCCTCTCCTCTCCTCTCCTTCCCTTCCCCCTCCTCCCCCCTCTCCTCCCCCCCCTCCTCCAAACCCCCCTCCCCTCCTCTCCTCCCCCCCTCTCCTCCAATCCCCCCTCTCCTCCCCCCCTCTCCTCCAAGTCCCCCTCTCCTCCCCCCCTCTCCTCCAATCCCCCCTCTCCTCCTCCCCCTCTCCCCCCTCTCCTCCCCCTCTCTTCCCCCTCCATCCCCTCCCCCACCGTCCCTCCCCGAAATCCCCCTCCCCTCCACACACCCCTACCCCCCTCCCTGCTCCCCACCTCTCCCCGCCCCTCATCTCACCCCCTCTCAGCACTCCCTCTCTCCCCCTCTCTCCCCCATCCCTCCCCCTCTCTTCCCCCCTCCATCCCCTCCCCCACCGTCCCTCCCCGAAACACACCTCCCCTCCACACACCCCTACCCCCTCCCTGCTCCCCACCTCTCCCCGCCCCTCATCTCACCCCCTCTCAGCACTCCCTCTCTCCCCCTCTCTCCCCCCTCCCTCCCCCTCTCTCCCCCTCTCTCTCCCCCAAGGGAGACCAAAACTGTACACAATACTCCAGATGTGGTCCCACCAGAGCCCTATACAACTGCAGAATAACCTGTACTGAAATCCTCTTGTTATGAAGGCCAACATTCCATTAACTTTCTTCACTGCCTGCTGTACCTGCACGCCAACTTTCAGTGACCGGTGCACAAGGACACCCAGGTCTCGCTGTACCTCCCCCTTACCTAACCTAACCCCATTGAGATAATAATCTGCCCCCTTGTTTGTGTGGGCCAAAGTGGATAACCTCACATTTATCTACATTATACTGCATCTGCCACGCATCTGCCCACTCACTCAACCTGTCCAGGTCACCCTGCGACCTCCTAACATCCTCTTCACAGTTCACACTGCCACCCAGCTTTGTGTCATCCGCAAACTTGCTATTGTTGCTCCTAATTCCCTTTTCCAAATCATTAATATATATGGTAAACAGTTGCGGCCCCCAACATCGAGCCTTGCGGCACTCCACTCGCCACTGCCTGCCATTCTGAAAAGGACCCGTTCACTCCTGCTCTTTGCTTCCGGTCTGCCAACCGATTTTCTATCCACGTCAACACCCTACCCCCAATACCATGTGCTCTAATTTTAGTAACCAGTCTCCCGTACGGGACCTTATCAAAGGATTTCTGAAAGTCTAGATACACTAAATCCACTGGCACCCCGTCATCCATTTTACTTGTCACATCCTCAAAAAATTCCAGAAGATTAGTCAAGCATGATTTCCCTTTAATAAATCCATGTTGACTTGGACAAATCCTTTTACTGCTATCCAAATGCCCCATTATTACCTCCTTAATAATTGACTCCAGCATCTTTCCCACCACCGAAGTCAGGCTAACTGGTCTGTAATTCCCCGTTTTCTCTCTCGCTCCTTTCTTGAAAATTGGGATAACATTAGCTATCCTCCAGTCCACAGGAATTGATCCTGAATCAATGGAACATTGGAAAATGATCACCAATGCATCCACTATGTCTAGAGCCAACTCCCTTAGGACCCTGGGATGCAGACCATCAGGCCCAGGGGATTTAGCAGAGTCCCCGTGGATTTGGAAGCAACAGCAACAAAGAGAAGCAGGAGAAAGCACTGATTGACTCTAGCCCGTGTGGGAGGAAGGTTAGACGTGTCAGAGGGAGAAAACAGTTTAAAACTGAGAAATTTGGTTTGTAAATTGGTAAATTAGGCAATTTAGCAGTCAATTGTAGCAAGACAGCTCTTAGGGAGCGGCAGTGAGGGAGGTGCCCTGTGAGAAAAGTGTGAGTCTTTGGCTCGAGAGTCTTCGGCGAGGAGGCTGAGGAGAGGAGGCTTTGCAAAATTCTGGAGAGGGAGAGACGAAAGAAGGAGTTGTCAGACAAGCTGATTCAGTGTGATGCTTGCAGAAATTTGGGAGGTCAAGGACACTGCTGGTGCTTCTGAAGGACCGTGTTGGGGAACTGGAGAAGCAAGTGGATGACCTCAGGTTCGTCCGAGAAACTGAGAGGTTCCTCGACAAGTCCTACAGTAAGATTGTTACACCTAAGTTACTGGAAGAGAGAAGGTGGCTGACGGTGAGAAAGGGAGGGAAACATGGAATACAAACGTCCCTGGGTGTTGTACCTCTTGTGAACAGGTTCACCCACATAGAAGCTGCGAGAGGTACGGACAGGGGTTTCTGCGGGAACAGACGGGATTTGAGGATGGTGTGCTGCCTTCCTGGTGCCAGGATTCAGGATGTCACGGACAGAGTGCAGAAAATCCTCAAGGGCAAAAGTGAACAGCCGGAAGTGGTAGTGCATATCGGCACAAACGATGTCGGAAAGAAGGGGATGAATATTCTGCAGCGTGACTTTAGAGAGCTCGGAAAAATGCTGAAAAGCAGGACCTCCAGTGTTGTTATCTCCGGTTTGCTTCCAGTTCCTCGTGCTGGCGACAGCAGGAACAGGGAGACACGGGACCTGAATGTGTGGCTGAGGAACTGGTGCAGGGGGCAGGGATTTAGATTCTTCGATTCCTGGGATCTGTTTTGGAGTAAGGGGGAACCGTACAAAAGGGACGGATTACATCTTAACAGGTGGGGGACCAGCATCCTAGCAGGCAGGTTTGCCACTGCTACACGGGTGGCTTTAAACTGAATAATGGGGGTGGGGTGTCAAATGGGATAGTCGAGGGCGGAGTTAAAGGGAAAGAGTGTAAAGGGATGGTTAATAATAATAATAATAATAATAATAATAATAATAATAATAATAATAATAATAATAATAATAATAATAATAATAATAATAATAATAATAATAATAATAATAATAATAATAATAATAATAATAATAATAATATATTTTATTTTCATTGCACATAATGCAACGATATTTGGTATGCAGCTTCCATCCGATGTCACAACTTAAATAACTAATGGCCGTGGGTTAGTGATTTGTTAGTCCAGCAGCCGTGAGTGAGTTAACTGAATCCACAAGCCATGAGCGAGTGAACTGTGAGTCCCCCAGCCGTGAGTGAGTCAACTGTGAGTCCATCAGCCGTGAGTGAGTGAACTGTGTGTTCTCCAGTCTGGCTGAATGAACTGTGAGTCCATCAGCCGTGGCTGAGTGAACTGTGTCCACCAGCCGTGAGTGAGTCAAAAGTGAGTCCACCAGCCGTGAGTGAGTCAAATGTGAGCCAACAGCCGTGACTAAATGAACTGTGAGTCCAGCGGTGGTGAGTGAGTGACCTGTGAGTCCACCAGCCGTCAGTGAGAGAACTGTGAGTCCACCGGCCATGACTGAGTGAACTGTGAGTCCACCAGCCTTGAGTGGGTGACCTGTGAGTCCACCAGCCCTGAGTGAGTGAACTGAGAGTCCACCAGCGCGAGGGGGTGAACTTTGCGTCCTTCAGACGTGTGTGAGTGAACAGATAATCCACCAGCCGTGAGTGAGTGAACTGTGAGTCCACCATCCGCAACTGAGTGAACTGTGAGTCCACCAGCTGAGAGTGTGTGAACTGTGAGTCCATCAGCCGTGAGTGAGTGAACTGTGAGTCCATCAGCCGTGAGTGAGAGAACTGTGAATCCACCAGCCGTGACTGAGTGAACTGTGTGTCCATCAGCCGTGGCGGCGTGAACTGTGAGTCCACCAGCCTTGAGTGAGTGATCTATGAGGGCACCAGGCGTGAGTGAGTGAACTGTGAGTCCACCAGCCGTGCGTGAGTGAACTGTGAGTCAACCAGCTGTGAATCAGTGAACTGTGTCCACCAGCTGTGAGTGAGTGAACTATGAGCCCAACAGCCGTGACTGAGTGAACTGTGAGTCCCGCAGCCGTGGGTGAGTGAACTGTGAGTCCAGCAGCCCTGAATGAGCGAACTGTGAATCCACCAGCCGTGAGTGAGTGATCTATGAGGGCACCAGACGTGAGTGAGTGAACTGTGAGTCCACCAGCCATGCGTGAGTGAATTGTGTCCAGCAGCCGTGAGTGAGTGAACTGTGAGTCCAGCAGCCGTGAGTGAGTGAACTGTGAGTCCACCAGCCGAGTGAGAGAAACGTGAGCAGCAGTCATGAGTGAGTGATCTGTGCGTCCACCGGCCGTGAGTGAGTGAACTGTCCTCCAGCCGTGAGAAAGTGAACTGTGAGACCAGCATCCGTGAGTGAGTCAATTGTGTGTCCACCAGCCGTGACGGAGTAAACTGTGAGTCCAGCAGCCGTGAGTGAGTGAACTGTAAGTCCAACAGCTATGATTGAGTGAACTGATTCCACCAGCCGTGGCATAGTGAACTGTAAGTCCACCATCCGTGAGTGAGTGAGCTGTGAGTCCACCAGCCGTGAGTGAGTGAACTGATTCCACTAGCCATGAGTGAGTGAACTGTGAGTGCACGAGCCGTGAGTGAGTGAACTGTGAGCACCAGCTGTGAGTGCGTGAACTGTGAGTCCACAAGCCGTGAGTGACTCAAATGTGAGCCAATAGCCGTGACTTAATGTTTCTATGTTTCTAAACGTCTGCGCAAGCAACTTAGCTCCAAACACAGCCAAAAACACGTCAATAATCCCACCCACAAATGTGAGTCCACCAGCTGTGAATCAGTGAACTGTGTCCACCAGCTGTGAGTGAGTGAACTATGAGCCTAACAGCCGTGACTGAGTGTACTGTGCGTCCATCAGCCGTGGGTGAGTGAAATGTGAGGCCACTATCTGTGAGTGAGTGAACCGTGATCCACCACCCGCGAGTGAGTGAACTGTGAGTCCACCAGCCCCGAATGAGTGAACTCTAAGTCCACCAGTCGTGAGTGAGTTAACTGCGAGTCCACCATCCGTGACTGAGTGAACTGTGAGTCCAGCAGCCGTGGGTGAGTGAAACGTGATCCACCACCCGCGAGTGAGTGAACTGTGAGTCCACCAAGACCAGAATGAGATAACTCTAAATCCACCAGCCGTGAGTGAGTGAACTGTGAGTCCACCATCCACGTCGGAGTGAACTGTGAGTACACCACCCGTGAGTGCGTGAAATGTGAGACCTCCAGCCGCGAATGAGTGAACTGTGAGCACACCAGCCATGTATGAGTGCACTGTGAGTCCACCAGTCGTGAGTGAGTGAACTGTGGGCCCACGAGCCGTGATTGATTGAACTGTGAGTCCACCAGACGTGAGTGAGTGAACTGAGTCGACCAGCCGTGAGAGAGTGAAGTGTGAGTCCACCAGCCGTGAGTCAGTGAACTGTGGGTCCACCAGCAGTGAATGAGTCAACTGTGAGTCCACCAGCCGTGAGTGAGTGAACTGTGAGTACACCTGCCGTGAGTGTATCAACTGTGTCCACCAGTCGTGAGTGAGTCAACTGTCAGTCCACCAGCCGTGACTGAGTGAACTGTGAGTCCAGTAGCCGTGAGTGAGTGAACTATGAGCCACCAGCGGTGAGTGAGAGAAATGTGAGACCACAACCCGTGAATGAGCGAACTGTCAGTTCACCAGCCCTGACTGGGTGCCGCGAATGAGTGAACGATGTGTCCATCAGCCGTGGCGGAGTGAACTGTGAGTCCACCAGCCTTGAGTGAGTGAACTATGAGGGCACCAGGCGTGAGTGAGTGAACTGTGAGTCCGTGAACTGTGAGTCCACTTGCCATGAGTGAGTCAACGGTGATCCACCACCCGCGAGTGAACTGAGCGTCCACCAGCCCTGAATGAGTGAACTCTGAGTCTACCAGCCGAGTGAGTTAACTTTGAGTCCACCAGCCATGAATTAGTCACCTGTGAGTCCACCAGCTGTGAAGGTGTGAACTGTGATTCCAGCAGCCGTGAGTGAGTGAACTGTGAGTCCATCAGCCATGAGTGAGTGAACTGTGAGTCCACTAGCCGTGAGTGCATGAAATGTGAGACCACCAGCCGTGAATGAGTGAACTGTGAATTCATCAGCCGTGACTGAGAGAAATGAGAGTCCGCCAGCCGCGAGTGAGGGAACTGTGAGGCCACTTTCTGTGAGTGAGTGAACCGCGATTCACCACACGTGAGTGAGTGAACTGTGAGTCCAGCCGCCGTGAGTGAGTGAACTGTGAGTGAGTCAACTGTGAGTCCATCAGCCGTGAGTGAGTGAACTGTGTGTTCTCCAGTCTGGCTGAATGAACTGCGAGTCCATCAGCCGTGGCTGAGTGAACTGTGTCCACCAGCCGTGAGTGAGTCAAAAGTGAGTCCACCAGCCGTGAGTGAGTCAAATGTGAGCCAACAGCCGTGACTAAATGAACTGTGAGTCCAGCAGTGGTGAGTGAGTGACCTGTGAGTCCACCAGCCGTCAGTGAGAGAACTGTGAGTCCACCGGCCATGACTGAGTGAACTGTGAGTCCACCAGCCTTGAGTGGGTGACCTGTGAGTCCACCAGCCCTGAGTGGGTGAACTGAGAGTCCACCAGCGCGAGGGAGTGAACTTTGCGTCCTTCAGACGTGTGTGAGTGAACAGATAATCCACCAGCCGTGAGTGAGTGCACTGTGAGACCACCATCCGCAACTGAGTGAACTGTGAGTCCACCAGCGGAGAGTGTGTGAACTGTGAGTCCATCAGCCGTGAGTGAGTGAACTGTGAGTCCATCAGCCGTGAGTGAGCGAACTGTGAATCCACCAGCCGTGACTGAGTGAACTGTGTGTCCATCAGCCGTGGCGGCGTGAACTGTGAGTCCACCAGCCTTGAGTGAGTGATCTATGAGGGCACCAGACGTGAGTGAGTGAACTGTGAGTCCACCAGCCGTGCGTGAGTGAACTGTGAGTCAACCAGCTGTGAATCAGTGAACTGTGTCCACCAGCTGTGAGTGAGTGAAATATGAGCCCAACAGCCGTGACTGGGTGAACTGTGAGTCCCGCAGCCGTGGGTGATGGAACTGTGAGTCCAGCAGCCCTGAATGAGCGAACTGTGAATCCACCAGCCGTGAGTGAGCGAACTGTGAGTCCACCAGCCGTGACTGAGTGAACTGTGTGTCCATCAGCCGTGGCTGAGTGAACTGTGAGTCCACCAGCCTTGACTGAGTGAACTATGAGGGCACCAGACGTGAGTGAGTGAACTGTGAGTCCACCAGCCATGCGTGAGTGAATTGTGTCCAGCAGCCGTGAGTGAGTGAACTGTGAGTCCAGCAGCCGTGAGTGAGTGAACTGTGAGTCCACCAGCCGAGTGAGAGAAACGTGAGCAGCAGTCATGAGTGAGTGATCTGTGCGTCCACCGGCCGTGAGTGAGTGAACTGTCCTCCAGCCGTGAGATAGTGAACTGTGAGACCAGCATCCGTGAGTGAGTCAATTGTGTGTCCACCAGCCGTGACGGAGTAAACTGTGAGTCCAGCAGCCGTGAGTGAGTGAACTGTAAGTCCAACAGCTATGATTGAGTGAACTGATTCCACCAGCCGTGGCAGAGTGAACTGTAAGTCCACCATCCGTGAGTGAGTGAGCTGTGAGTCCACCAGCCGTGAGTGAGTGAACTGATTCCACTAGCCATGAGTGAGTGAACTGTGAGTGCACGAGCCGTGAGTGAGTGAACTGTGAGCACCAGCTGTGAGTGCGTGAACTGTGAGTCCACAAGCCGTGAGTGACTCAAATGTGAGCCAATAGCCGTGACTTAATGTTTCTATGTTTCTAAACTTCTGCGCAAGCAACGTAGCTCCAAACACAGCCAAAAACACGTCAATAATCCCACCCACAAATGTGAGTCCACCAGCTGTGAATCAGTGAACTGTGTCCACCAGCTGTGAGTGAGTGAACTATGAGCCCAACAGCCGTGACTGAGTGTACTGTGCGTCCATCAGCCGTGGGTGAGTGAACTGTGAGTCCACCAGCCGTGAGTGAGTGAAATGTGAGGCCACTATCTGTGAGTGAGTGAACCGTGATCCACCACCCGCGAGTGAGTGAACTGTGAGTCCACCAGCCCCGAATGAGTGAACTCTAAGTCCACCAGTCGTGAGTGAGTTAACTGCGAGTCCACCATCCGTGACTGAGTGAACTGTGCGTCCAGCAGCCGTGGGTGAGTGAAACGTGATCCACCACCCGCGAGTGAGTGAACTGTGAGTCCACCAAGACCAGAATGAGATAACTCTAAATCCACCAGCCGTGAGTGAGTGAACTGTGAGTCCACCATCCGCGTCGGAGTGAACTGTGAGTACACCACCCGTGAGTGCGTGAAATGTGAGACCTCCAGCCGCGAATGAGTGAACTGTGAGCACACCAGCCATGTATGAGTGCACTGTGAGTCCACCAGTCGTGAGTGAGTGAACTGTGGGCCCACGAGCCGTGATTGATTGAACTGTGAGTCCACCAGACGTGAGTGAGTGAACTGAGTCGACCAGCCGTGAGAGAGTGAAGTGTGAGTCCACCAGCCGTGAGTCAGTGAACTGTGGGTCCACCAGCAGTGAATGAGTCAACTGTGAGTCCACCAGCCGTGAGTGAGTGAACTGTGAGTACACCTGCCGTGAGTGTATCAACTGTGTCCACAAGTCGTGAGTGAATCAACTGTCAGTCCACCAGCCGTGAGTGTGCGAACTGTGAGTCCACCGGCCTGAGTGAGTGATCTGCGAGTCCACCAGCCGTGAGTGAGTGAACTGTGAGCCCACCAGCCCTGAATGGGTGCACTGTGCGACAACCTGCCCTGAGTGAGTGGACTAGGTCCACCAGCCGTGATTGAGTGAATTGTGAATCCACTAGCTGTGGGTGAGTGCATTGTTAGTCCACCAGCCGTGACGGAGTGAACTGTGAGTCCAGCAGCCGCGAATGAGTGAACGATGTTTCCATCAGCCGTGGCGGAGTGAACTGTGAGTCCACCAGCCTTGAGTGAGTGAACTATGAGGGCACCAGGCGTGAGTGAGTGAACTGTGAGTCCGTGAACTGTGAGTCCACTTGCCATGAGTGAGTCAACGGTGATCCACCACCCGCGAGTGAACTGAGCGTCCACCAGCCCTGAATGAGTGAACTCTGAGTCTACCAGCCGAGTGAGTTAACTTTGAATCCACCAGCCATGAATTAGTCACCTGTGAGTCCACCAGCTGTGAAGGTGTGAACTGTGATTCCAGCAGCCGTGAGTGAGTGAACTGTGAGTCCATCAGCCATGAGTGAGTGAACTGTGAGTCCACTAGCCGTGAGTGCATGAAATGTGAGACCACCAGCCGTGAATGAGTGAACTGTGAATTCATCAGCCGTGACTGAGAGAAATGAGAGTCCGCCAGCCGCGAGTGAGGGAACTGTGAGTCCACTTTCTGTGAGTGAGTGAACCGCGATTCACCACACGTGAGTGAGTGAACTGTGAGTCCAGCCGCCGTGAGTGAGTGAACTGTGGAGTCCATCAGCCGTGCGTGAGTGAACTGTCAGTCCACCACCCGTGAGTGCGTGAAATGTGAGTTCACCAGCCGTGACTGAGTGCAATGAGTTTCCACCAGCCGTGAGTGAGTGAACTATGAGCCACCAGCTGTGAGAGAGAAATGTGAGACCACCAGCCGTGAATGAGTGAACTGTCAGTTCACCAGCTGTGACTGAGTGCACTGTGAGTCAACCAGCCGTGAGTGAGTGAACTGTGAGGCCACCAGCCGTGAGTGAGTGAATTGTGAATCCACTAGCCATGGGTGAGTGCACTGTGAGTCTACCAGCCGTGACGGAATGAACTGTGAGTTCAGCAGCCGCGACTGAGTGAACTGTGAGTTCACCAGCCGTGAGTGAGTGAACTTTGAGCCACCAGCTGTGAGTGAGAGAAATGAGTCCACCAGCCGCGAGTTAGTGAACTGTGTGTCCACCAGCCCTGAGTGTGTGAACTGTGAGTCCACCAGCCTGAGTGAGTGAACTGTGATTCCACCAGCCGTGCCGGCGTGAACGGTGTGTGTTGCAGCCGCGACTGAGTGAACTGTGGTTCCAGCAGCCGTGAGTGAGTGAACCGTGAGTCCACCAGCCGTGAGTGAGCGAACCGTGAGTCCACCAGCCGTGAGTGCGTGGAATATGAGACCACCAGACGCGATTGAGTGAAATGAGTCCACCAGCCGTGAATGCGTGAATTGTGAGGCCACCAGTCGTGAGTGTGTGAACTCTGTGTCCACCAGCCGCGAGTGAGTGAACTGTGCGTCTACCAGCCTTGATTGAGTGAACCGTGGTCCATCACTCACAAGTGAGTGAACTGTGAGTCCAGCAGCACTGAATGAGTGAACTGTGAGTCCACCAACCGTGAGTGAGTTAACTGTGAGTCCACCAGCCATGAGTGAGTGAACTGCGAGTCCACCAGCCGTGAGTGCATGGAATGTGAGACCACCAGCCGTGAATGAGTGAACTGTGAGTTCACCAGCCGTGACTGAGAGAAATGAGTCCACCAGCCGCGAGTGAGTGAACTGTGAGGCCATTTTCACTGAGTGAATGAACCGTGATACACCACCCGCGAGTGAGTGAACTGTGAGTCCACCAGCCCTGAATGAGTGAACTCTGAGTCCACCAGCCGTGAATGAATTAACTGTGTCCACCAGCCAGCCGTGAGTGAGTGATCTGTGAGTCCTCCAGCTGTGAATGGGACAACTGTGAGTCCACCAGCTGTGAGAGAGTGAACTGTGAGTCCACCAGCCGTGAGTGAGTGAACTGTGAGTCCTCCAGCTGTGAATGAGACAACTGTGAGTCCACCAGCCGTGATTGAATGAACTGGGTGTCCACGAGCCATGACTGAGTGAACCGTGAGTCCACCAGCTGTGAGAGAGTGAACTGTGAGTCCACCAGCCGGGAGTGAGTGAACTGTGAGTCTACCAGCAGTGAATGTATCAACTGTGAGTCCACCAGCCATGAGTGAGTCAACGGTCAATCCACCAACCGTGACTGAGTGAACTGAGTCATCTGTGAGTCCAACAGACGTGAGCAAGTGAACTGTGAGTCCAGCAGACGTGAGCAAGTGAACTGCGAGTCCACCAACCGTGAATGTATCAACTGTGAGTCCGCCAGCCATGAGTGAGTCAACTGTCAATGCACCAACCGTGACTGAGTGAACTGTTAGTCCAGCAGCTGTGAGTCAACTGTGAGTGCACCAGCCGTGAGTGAGTGAACCGTCCGTTCACCAGCCATGACTGAGTGCACTGTGAGTCAATCAGCAGTGAGTGAGTGAACTGCGTGTCCACCAGCCGTGAGTGAGTGAACTGCGAGCCCACCAGCCCTGAATAGGTGAACTGTGAGACCACGTGCCCTGAGTGAGTGGACTATGTCCACCAGCCGTGAGTGAGTGAATTGTGAATCCACTAGCCGTGGGTGAGTGCACTGTGAGTCCACCAGCCGCGACGGAGTGAACTGTGAGTCCAGCAGCCGTGAGTCAGTGAACTTTGAGCCACCAGCTGTGAGCGAGAAAAATGTGAGACCATCAACCGTGAGTGAGTGAACTGTGAGTCCACCAGTCCTGAATGGGTGAACTGTGAGTACACCAGCCTGAGTCAGTGAACTGTGAGTACACCAGCCGTGCCGGAGTGAACTGTGAGTCCAGCAGCCGTGACTGAGTGAACTGTGAGCCCATCAGCCGTGAGTGAGTGAATCGTGAGTCCACCAGCCGTGAGTACCTGAAATGTGAGACCACCAGCCGTGACTGACTGAAATAAGACCACCAGCCGTGAATGAGTGAACCATGATCCATCACCCGCAAGTGCGTGAATTGTGAGTCCAGCAGCACTGAATGAGTGAACTGTGAGTCCACCAGCCGTGAGTGAGTTATCTGTGAGTCCACCAGCCATGAGTGAATCAACTGTGATCCACCACCCCCGAGTGAGTGAACCGAGAGTCCACCAGACCTGAATGAGTGAACTCTTAGTCCACCAGCCGTGAGTGAGTTAACAGTGAGTCCACCAGCCATGAGTGAGTCAACAGTGAGTCCACCAGCCATGAGTGAGTCAACTGTGAGTCCACCAGCTGTGAAGGAGTGAACTGTGATTCCACCAGCCGCGAGTGAGTGAACTGTGAGGCCACTTTCTGTGAGTGAGTGAACTGTGATCCACCACCCGCGAGTGAGTGAACTGTGAGTCCACCAGCCCTGAATGAGTGAACTCTGAGTCCACCAGCCGTGAGTGAATTAACTGTGTCCACCAACCAGCCGTGAGTGAGTGATCTGTGAGTCCTCCAGCTGTGAATGAGACAACTGTGAGTCCACCAGCCGTGATTGAATGAACTGGGTGTCCACGAGCCATGACTGAGTGAACCGTGAGTCCACCAGCTGTGAGAGAGTGAACTGTGAGTCCAGCAGCCGTGACTGAGTGAACTGTGAGTCTACCAGCAGTGAATGAGTCATCTGTGAGTCCAGCAGACGTAAGCAAGTGAACTGTGAGTCCAGCAGACGTGAGCAAGTGAACTGTGAGTCCACCAACCGTGAATGTATCAACTGTGAGTCCACCAGCCATGAGTGAGTCAACTGTCAATCCACCAACCGTGACTGAGTGAACTGTTAGTCCAGCAGCTGTGAGTCAACTGTGAGTGCACCAGCCGTGAGTGAGTGAACCGTCCGTTCACCAGCCATGACTGAGTGCACTGTGAGTCAACCAGCCGTGAGTGAGTGAACTGTGATGTCACCAGCCGTGTGTGTGCGAACTGTGAGTCCACCAGCCTGAATGAGTGAACTGCGTGTCCACCAGCCGTGAGTGTGTGAACTGCGAGCCCACCAGCCCTGAATGGGTGAACTGTGAGACAACCTGCCCTGATTGAGTGGACTATGTCCACCAGCCGTGAGTGAGTGAATTGTGAATCCACTAGCCGTGGGTGAGTGCACTGTGAGTCCACCAGCTGCGACGGAGTGAACTGTGAGTCCAGCAGTCGCGACTGAGTGAACTGTGAGTCCACCAGCCGTGAGTCAGTGAACGTTGAGCCACCAGCTGTGAGTGAGAAAAATGTGAGACCACCAACCGTGAGTGAGTGAACTATGAGTCCTCCAGCTGTGAATGGAACAACTGTGAGTCCACCAGCCGTGATTGAATGGACTGGGTGTCCACGAGCCATGAATGAGTGAACTGTGAGTCCACCAGCTGTGAGAGAGTGAACTGTGTCCACCAGCCGTGAGTGAGTGAACTGTGAGTCCTCCAGCTGTGAATGAGACAAATGTGAGTCCACCAGCCGTGATTGAATGAACTGGGTGTCCACGAGCCATGACTGAGTGAACCGTGAGTACACCAGCTGTGAGAGAGTGAACTGTGAGTCCACCAGCCTGAGTCAGTGAACTGTGAGTCCACCAGCCGTGCCGGAGTGAACTGTGAGTCCAGCAGCCGTGACTGAGTGAACTGTGAGTCCATCAGCCGTGAGTGAGTGAACCGTGAGTCCGCCAGCCGTGAGTGCGTGAAATGTGAGACCACCAGCCGTGACTGAGTGAAATGAGACCACCAGCCGTGAATGAGAGAACCGTGATCCATCACCCGCAAGTGAGTGAACTGTGAGTCCAGCAGCACAGAATGAGTGAACTGTGAGTCCACCAGCCGTGAGTGAGTTATCTGTGAGCCCACCAGTCATGAGTGAGTCAACTGTGATCCACCACCCGCGAGTGAGTGAACTGAGAGTCCACCAGCCCTGAGTGAGTCAACTGTGAGTCCATCAGCTGTGAAGGAGTGAACTGTGATTCCAGCAGCCGTGAGTGAGTGAACTGTGAGTCCATCTGCCATGAGTGAGTGAACTGTGAGTCCACCAGCCATGAGTGCATGAAATGTGAGACCACCAGCCGTGAATGAGTGAACTGTGAGTTCACCAGCCGTGACTGAGAGAAATGAGAGTCCACCAGCCGCGAGTGAGTGAACTGTGAGGCCACTTTCTGTGAGTGAGTGAACCGTGATCCACCACCCACGAGTGAGTGAACTGTGAGTCCTCCAGCTGTGAATGACACAACTGTGAGTCCACCAGCCGTGATTGAATGAACTGGGTGTCCACGAGCCGTGCCTGAGTAAAATGTGAGTCCACCAGCTGTGAGAGAGTGAACTGTGAGGCCACCAGCCGCGAGTGAGTGAGTGAACTGTGACTCTACCAGCAGTGAATGAGTCATCTGTGAGTCCAGCAGACGTGAGCAAGTGAACTGTGAGTCCAGCAGACGTGAGCAAATGAACTGAGAGTCCACCAGCCGTGAGTGTATTAACTGTGAGTCCACCAGCCATGAGTGAGTCAACTGTCAGTCTACCAGCCGTGACTGAGTGAACTGTTAGTCCAGCAGCTGTGAGGGAACTGTGAGTGCACCAGCCGTGTGAGTGAACTATGAGTCCACCAGCCGTGAGTGAGTGAACTGTGAGCCCTCCAGCCGTGACTGAGTGCATTGGGAGTCCACCAGCCGTGAGTGAGTGAACTGTGAGGCCACCAGCCGCGAGTGGGTGAACTGCGAGTGTACCAGCCGTGAATGAGTGAACTGTGAGCCCCCCAGCCGTGACTGCGTGCATTGTAAGTCCACCAGCCGTGAGTGGGTGAACTGTGGGGCTATCAGCCGTGAGTGGGTGAACTGTGAATTTAAAAAAAGATTGTTTATGTTTATTTTTGTAAGTTTATCAAAAGTTTATGTATTCTGGCAGGCAGGTTTGCCACTGCTACACGGGTGGTTTTAAACTGAATAAGGGGAGTGGGGTGTCGAATGGGATACTGGTGGATGGAGTTAAAGGGAAATGGTTTCTTAAATGTGTGAGCGTAGAGACAGAGGGGTGTAAAATGAGGGTAGAAGCAATAGGTAGCAAAGTGAAAAGTAAAAGTGGAAGGCCGGCAAATCCAGGGCAAAAATCTAAAAGGGCCACTTTTCAGCATAATAGTATAAGGGGTAAGAGTGTTGTAAAAACAAGCTTGAAGGCGTTGTGTCTCAATGCAAGGAGCATTCGTAATAAGGTGGATGAGTTGAATGTGCAGATAGCTATTAATGACTATGATATAGTTGGGATCACGGAGACATGGCTCCAGGGTGACCAAGGCTGGGAGCTGAACATCCAGGGATATTCAATATTCAGGAGGGATAGACGGAAAGGGAAAGGAGGTGGGGTAGCGTTGCTGATTAGAGAGCAGATTAACGCAATAGAAAGGAAGGACATTAGCTTTGAGGATGTGGAATCGATATGGGTAGAGCTGCGAAACACTAAGGGGCAGAAAACGCTAGTGGGAGTTGTGTACAGGCCACCTAACAGTAGTAGTGGAGTTGGGGTTGGCATCAAACAGGAAATTAGAAATGCGTGCAACAAAGGTAAAACTGTTATAATGGGTGACTTCAATCTACATATAGATTGGGTGAATCAAATTGGCAAGGGTGCTGAGGAAGAGGATTTCTTGGAATGTATGCGGGATAGTTTTCTAAACAAACATGTAGAGGAACCAACGAGAGAGCAGGCTATTCTAGACTGGGTATTGAGTAATGAGGAAGGGTTAGTTAGCAGTCTTGTTGTGCGTGGCCCCTTGGGCAACAGTGTCCATAATATGGTTGAGCTCTTCATTAGGATGGAGAGTGACCGTTAATTCAGAAACAAGGGTCCTGATCTTAAAGAAAGGTAACTTTGAGGGTATGAGACGTCAATTGGCCAAGATAGACTGGCGATTGATTCTTAATGGGTTGACGGTGGATATGCAATGGAAGGTATTTAAAGACTGCATGGATGAACTACAACAATTGTTCATCCCAGTTTGGCAAAAAAATCAATCAGGGAAGGTAGTGCATCCGTGGATAACAAGGGAAATCAGGGATAGTATCAAAACAAAAGATGAAGCGTACAAATTAGCCAGAAAAAGCAGCCTACCAGAGGACTGGGAGAAATTCAGAGACCAGCAGAGGAGGACAAAGGGCTTAATTAGGAAAGGGAAAATAGATTATGAAGGAAAACTGGCAGGGAACATAAAAACTGACTGCAAAAGCTTGCAGTCAGAAACGGGTGAATTGATCATGGGGAACAAGGACATGGCAGACTAATTGAATAATTAAATGCCACACCAGGGCATCGGAAATGTCCTCGTTCTTCAGGGAACGGGGATTCCCCTCCGCCACCAAAGATGAGGCTCGCACCAGGGTCTCATCCAGACCCCGCAACACTGCTCTCTCTCCCCATCCCCGCAACTCGCAACAAGGGCAGAGTCCCCCTAGTCCTCACCTTTCACCCCACCAGCCGGCAAATAAAACACATAATCCTCCGCCATTTCCGCCACCTCCAACGTGACCCCACCACTCGCCATATCTTCACATCTCCCCCCATGTCTGCCTTCCGCAAAGACCGCTCCATCCACAACTCCCTTGTCAATTCTTCCCTTCCCTCCCGTACCACCCCCTCCCCGGGCACTTTCCGTTGCAACCGCAAGAAATGCAACACCTGTCCCTTCACCAACCCCTCGACTCAAGTCAAGGACCCAAGCAGTCGTTCCAGGTGCGACAAAGGTTCATCTGCATCTCCTCCAACCTCATCTACTGCATCCGCTGCTCTAGGTGTCAGCTGATTTACATCGGGGAGGCCAAGCGGAGGTTGGGCGACCGTTTCGCCGAACACCTCCGCTCAGTCCGCAATAACCTACCTGAACTCCCGGTGGCTCAGCACTTCAACTCCCCCTCCCATTCCCAATCCTACCTCTCCGTCCTGCGTCTCCTCCATTGCCAGAGTGAGCAACACCGGAAATTGGAGTAACAGCACCTCATATTCCGCCTGGGTTGCTTGCGTCCCGATGGCATGAACGTTGAATTCTCCCAGTTTTGCTAGCCCTTGCTGTCTCCTCCCCTACCTTAACCTTCGAGCTGTCTCCTCCCATCCCCCCGCCCTCTGGCTCCTCCTCCTCCCTTTTTTCTTTCCTTCTGCCCCCCCCCCCCCCCCCCCCCCCCACCCCCTATCAGTCTGAAGAAGGGTTTCGGGCCGAAACGTCGCCTATTTCCTTCGCTCCATAGTTGCTTCTGCACCCGCTGAATTTCTCCAGCATTTTTGTGTACAATTGAATAACTACTTTGGTTCTGTCTTCACTAAGGAAGACATAAAAAATCTGCCGGAAATAGCAGGGGACCGGGGGTCAAATGAGATGGTGGAACTGAGTGAAATCCAGGTTAGCCGGGAAGTGGTGTTAGGTAAATTGAATGGATTAAAGGCCGATAAATCCCCAGGGCCAGATAGGCTGCATCCCAGAGTACGTAAGGAAGTAGCCCCAGAAATAGTGGATGCATTAGTGATGATTTTTCAAAACTCTTTAGATTCTGGAGTAGTTCCTGAGGATTGGCGGGTAGCTAATGTTACACCACTTTTTAAAAAGGGAGGGAGAGAGAAAACGGGGAATTTCAGACCAGTATAGTCTAACGTCGGTATTGGGGAAACTGCAAGAATCAGTTATTAAAGATGGGATAGCAGCACATTTGGAAAGTGGTGAAATCATTGGACAAAGTCAGCATGGATTTATGAAGGGTACATCATGTCTGACGAATCTTATAGAATTTTTCGAGGATGTAACTAGTAGAGTGGATAAGGGAGAACCAGTGGATGTGTTATATCTGGACTTTCAGAAGGCTTTCAGCAAGGTCCCACATAAGAGATTAGTATACAAACTTAAAGCACACGGTATTGGGGGTTCAGTATTGATGTGGATAGAGAACAGGTTGGCAGACAGGAAGCAAAGTGTAGGAGTAAACGGGTCCTTTTCACAATAACCATATAACCATATAACAATTACAGCACGGAAACAGGCCATCTCGGCCCTACAAGTCCGCGCCGAACAATTTTTTTTCCCTTAGTCCCACCTGCCTGCACTCATACCATAACCCTCCATTCCCTTCTCATCCATATGCCTAACCAATTTATTCTTAAATGATACCAACGAGCTTGCCGCCACCACTTCCACTGGAAGCTCATTCCACACCGCTACCACTCTCTGAGTAAAGAAGTTCCCCCTCATGTTACCCCTAAACTTCTGTCCCTTAATTCTGAAGTCATGTCCTCTGGTTTGAATCTTCCCTATTCTCAAAGGGAAAAGCTTGATCACATCAACTGTCTATCCCTCTCATCATTTTAAAGACCTCTATCAAGTCCCCCCTTAACCTTCTGCGCTCCAGAGAATAAAGACCTAACTTATTAAACCTTTCTCTGTAACTTAGTTGTTGAAACCCAGGCAACATTCTAGTAAATCTCCTCTGTACTCTCTCTATTTTGTTGACATCCTTCCTATAATTGGGCGACCAAAATTGTACACCATACTCCAGATTTGGTCTCACCAATGCCTTGTACAATTTTAACATTACATCCCAGCTTCTATACTCAATGCTCTGATTTATAAAGGCTAGCATACCAAAAGCTTTCTTTACCACCCTATCTATATGAGATTCCACCTTCAAGGAACTATGCACGGTTATTCCCAGATCCCTCTGTTCAACTGTATTCTTCAATTCCCTACCATTTATCATGTACGTCCTATTTTGATTTGTCCTGCCAAGATGTAGCACCTCACACTTATCAGCATTAAACTCCATCTGCCATCTTTCAGCCCATTTTTCCAAATGGCCTAAATCACTCTGTAGACTTTGGAAATCCTCTTCATTATCCACAACACCCCCTATCTTGGTATCATCTGCATACTTACTAATCCAATTTACCACCCCTTCATCCAGATCATTGATGTACATGACAAACAACAAAGGACCCAACACAGATCCCTGAGGCACCCCACTAGTCACCTGCCTCCAACCCGACAAACAGCCATCCACCATTACCCTCTGGCTTCTCCCATTCAGCCACTGCTGAATCCATCTTGCTATTCCTGCATTTATACCCAACAGTTTAACCTTCTTAACCAACCTTCCATGAGGAACCTTGTCAAAGGCCTTACTAAAGTCCATATAGACAACATCCACTGCTTTACCCTCGTCAATTTCCCTAGTAACCTCTTCAAAAAATTCAAGAAGATTAGTCAAACATGACCTTCCAGGCACAAATCCATGTTGACTGTTCCTAATCAGACCCTGATTATCCAGTTGCTTATATATATTATCTTTAAGTATCTTTTCCATTAATTTGCCCACCACTGAAGTCAAACTAACAGGTCTATAATTGCTAGGTTTACTCTTAGAACCCTTACTAGTTTCCCTTACCTCACATAATTCAATATCCTTCTCCTTGGTGAATACCGAAGAAAAGAAATTGTTCAATATCTCCCCCATCTCTTTTGGCTCTGCAGATAGCTGCCCACTCTGTTTCTCCAATGGACCAATTTTATCCCTCGTTATCCTTTTGATATTAATATAGCTGTAGAAACCCTTTGGATTTACTTTCACCTTACTTGCCAAAGCAACCTCATATCTTCTTTTAGCTTTTCTAATTTCTTTCTTAAGATTCTTTTTACATTCCTTATACTCCTCAAGCACCTCATTTACTTCATGCTGCCTATAATTATTGTAGATCTCCCTCTTTTTCCGAACAAGATGTCCAATTTCATTTGAAAACCAGGGCTCTTTCCAATTTTTACTGTTTCCTTTCAACCGAACAGGAACATAAAGATTCTGTACTCTTAAAATTTCCCCTTTAAATGTCCACCATTTCTCTTCTACATCTTTCCCATAAAACAAAATGTCCCAGTCCACTCCTTTTAAATCATCTCGCATCTCATCAAAGTTAGCCTTTCTCCAATCAAAAATCTCAACCCTAGGTCCAGTTCTGACCTTCTCCATAATTATATTGAAACTAATGGTATTGTGATCACTGGACCCGAAGTGCTCCCCAACGCATACCTCCGCCACCTGTCCCGTCTCATTTCCTAACAGGAGGTCCAGCACTGCCCCTCCTCTAGTAGGCACCTCTATGTATTGCTGCAAAAAACTATCCTGCACACATTTTACAAACTCCAAACCATCCAGCCCATTTACAGAATGTGTTTCCCAGTCTATGTGTGGAAAGTTGAAATCTCCCACAATCACTACCTTGTGCTTACTACTAATATCTGCTATCTCCTTACATATTTGCTCTTCCAATTCTCGTTCCCCATTTGGCGGTCTATAATACACCCCTATAAGTGTTGCTACACCTTTCCCACTTCTCAGTTCCACCCAAATAGCCTCCCTAGATGAGCCCTCCAATCTATCCTTCCAAAGCACTGCTGTAATATCTTCCCTGACTAGCAATGCAACACCACCACCTCTTGCCCCTCCAATTCTATCACACCTGAAGCAACGAAATCCTGGAATATTTAGTTTCCAATCACAGCCCTCCTGCAACCATGTTTCACTGATCGCCACAACATCATACTTCCAGGTGTCTATCCAGACTCTAAGCTCATCCACCTTTCTTACAATGCTCCTAGCATTAAAATATGCACATTTAAGAAACCCCCCGTCTCTTCTTCTCTGTTTATTTCCTTTTTTTTCGTTCTCCTCTTGTGTCCGAGTGGTTCCCTTTTCTGCTTCCTGCCTCCCATTCGGTCTACTAGCTTTCTCTATTTGAGTCCCTCGCCCCAACCATTCTTTTTTAAAGTCTCCCTAGTGACCTTTGCAAAATTCCCCGCCAGGATGTTGGTCCCCCTCGGGTTCAAGTGCAACCCATCCTTTCTGTACAGGTCCCACCTTCCCCAAAAGAAGTCCCAATGATCCAGAAACTTGAATCCCTGTCCTCTGCACCAGTCTTTCAGCCACGCATTTATCCTCCACCTCGCTCCATTCTTACTCTCACAATGGCAGGCAGTGACTAGTGGGGTACCGCCAGGCTCAGTTCTGGGACCTCAGCTATTTACGATATATATTAATGATTTGGACGAGGGAATTGAATGCGACATCTCCAAGTTTGCGGATGACACGACGCTGGGGGGCAGTGTTAGCTGTGAGGAGGATGCTAGGAGGCTGCAAGGTGACTTGGATAGGCTGGGTGAGTGGGCAAATGCATGGCAGATGCAGTATAATGTGAATAAATGTGAGGTTATCCACTTTGGTGGCAAAAACAGGAAAGTAGATTATTATCTGAATGGTGGCCGATTAGGAAAGGGGGTGATGCCACGAGACCTGGGTGTCATGGTACACCAGTCATTAAAAGTAGGCATGCAGGTGCAGCAGGCAGTGAAGAAGGCTAATGGTATGTTAGCATTCATAGCAAAAGGATTTGAGTATAGGAGCAGGGAGGTTCTACTGCAGTTGTACAGGGTCCACACCTGGAGTATTGCGTACAGTTTTGGTCTCCTAATCTGAGGAAAGACATTATTGCCATAGAGGGAGTACAGAGACGGTTCACCAGACTGATTCCTGGGATACCACATGATCTGGACGATGGTGTGGTAAATTGGATTAGTAAGTATGCAGATGATACTAAGATAGGTGGGGTTGCGGGTAATGAAGTAGAGTTTCAAAGTCTACAGAGAGATTTATGCCAGTTGGAACAGTGGGCTGAAAGATGGCAGATGGAGTTTAATGCTGATAAGTGTGAGGTGCTACATCTTGGCAGGACAAATCAAAATAGGACGTACATGGTAAATGGTAGGGAATTGAAGAATGTAGGTGAACAGAGGGATCTGGGAATAACTGTGCACAGTTCCATGAAAGTGGAATCTCATGTAGATAGGGTGGTAAAGAAAGCATTTGGTGTGCTGGCCTTTATAAATCAGAGCATTGAGTATAGAGGTTGGGATGTAATGTTAAAATTGTACAAGGCATTGGTGAGGCCAATTCTGGAGTATGGTGTACAATTTTGGTCGCCTAATTATAGGAAGGATGTCAACAAAATAGAGAGAGTACAGAGGAGATTTACTAGAATGTTGCCTGGGTTTCAGCAACTAAGTTACAGAGAAAGGTTGAACAAGTTAGGGCTTTATTCTTTGGAGCGCAGAAGGTTAAGGGGGGACTTGATAGAGGTTTTTAAAATGATGAGAGGGATAGACAGAGTTGACGTGGAAAAGCTTTTCCCACTGAGAGTAGGGAAGATTCAAACAAGGGGACATGACTTGAGAATTAAGGGACTGAAGTTTAGGGGTAACATGAGGGGGAACTTCTTTACTCAGAGAGTGGTAGCTGTGTGGAATGAGCTTCCAGTGAAGGTGGTGGAGGCAGGTTCGTTTTTATCATTTAAAAATAAATTGGATAGTTATATGGATGGGAAAGGAATGGAGGGTTATGGTCTGAGCGCAGGTATATGGGACTAGGGGAGATTATGTGTTCGGCACGGACTAGAGGGGTCGAGATGGCCTGTTTCCGTGCTGTAATTGTTATATGGTTATTATATGGTTATACCTCCCGGCTACCTTAAAATTCCTTCATTGGGAGTACTGTCCCATTTCGGCTTTCGCAGTTAATACCAAAGATCTCTGTTCTTTGGTTAATACGGTACCGCCACGAAAATAACTTTGTGCTGTTAATGCATTAATAAGAGTGATCAATCAACCCAATTGGTAGTGAGATCTCAACGCTCAAGTTTTGAACAAAAATAATCGTAAATTGCTACCTGGTGCTATGATGATGATGCTTGTTGCACTGGTTACTGTCGACATGGATCAAGGGCGGGAGGCTTCTGTGGTAAATATGGTAGTGGCCCAAGGTTGATAAAAACAAAGTATGTCAGGAGAAAACAGTGAAATAAATTAGCCATTATCAAATTGTGAGATTATGGTCAATGGGGTGTTACAGGAATTGTTGCATGCTAACTGCTCAATCGCTATTAGTGATTCGGGTTCAGAGATCAGGTATAATACCCTTGGCGGGAATCGTTTTAAAAACATAGGGGTTGGAGGGAGCACAGTTTCTTGGCGGCCCGATGACAAGTGTGCATGGCAACTAACAATTGTATCTCCTTCCATCAAAAGGCCATGCTCGTGGGTCGGGCCTTAACGACCGTCCGAACGGTCTGGGACCCGTTTAAATCTTTGAAAAGCTACAACGTGATTTAAAAAAAACATTAAATAAAACTGAACAGAAATAAAGGCAAACAGAAAAAACACGGATGGGGCGCTGCTCTGGCAGCAGCCATGTCATGCAGCTCGTCAGTTTTTCAACTTTTTAAATTTTTTTTAGTATGTTTTAAAGTGTGTATTTAATGTTTATTTGTGTGTTTTGTGTGGGGGGTGGTGTGGGGGGTAAGGGGGAACCGCTTCGGTCGCCTCCTCCACGGAGAGGCGAGTTTTTCCAGGTCGCCTCCCCCGTGGCCTAACATCAAGGATCGACGCGGCCTTTCCCGGAGACGCGCCCGGGACTTCAGCGGCGGGCGCAGCGTGGACTCTCGGCGTGGAGCGGGTGAGCCCTCGCTGGGGCTCGCTGGAGGGGAGCGCTCCGTTTCGCTGGCCCGGGGCAGCCGGCAGCCTGAAGTCGCAGCCTGAAGTCGCGGTCTGCAGAGCTCCAGCTGGTGCGGCGTCTACAGCCCGGGATCTCACGTTGGGGATCCGGGGGAAGAAGAAGCCATCACTGCCGGCCCGCGGCCGACTTCTACCGCGTGTCCGGCATGGACTTACCATCACCCCTGGAGGGGAGCTTCTACCGCCGGCCCTGCAGTCTACGGTGCTTCTGGCTGCGGCGGGGACTTAAATCTTGACCGCCGGTCTGCGGCCTACAACAACTTAAAGCCGCGGTCTCCGGTGAGGAAGAGCCGATCCTGGACTGACTCTGGACTCTGGTCCTGACCACGGGGTGGGGGGGGGGGGGGGGGGGGGAAATGGAGGAGGACTGGCCAAATTTTGTGCCTTCCACCACAGTGATGAATGCTGTGGTGGATGTTTGTGTTACAGTTTTATTGTGGTTGTGTGTTCTTTATTATTGTATCGCTGCAGACAACCCAAATTTCCACCAGCCTGGCTGTGTGGCAATAAATTATATCTATCTATCTATCTATCTATCTAAAAACTAACATTGGAGGAGAGAGAGAGAAAACAACACACATAAACTTTTCACAACATACATAGAAACATAGAAACATAGACAATAGGTGCAGGAGTAGGCCATTCGGCCCTTCGAGCCTGCACCGCCATTCAATATGATCATGCCTGATCATCCAACTCAGTATCCTGAACCTGCCTTCTCTCCACAACCCTGATCCCTTTAGCCACTAGGGCCACATCTAACTCCCTCTTAAATATAGCCAATGAACTGGCCTCAACTACCTTCTGCGGCAAAGAATTCCAGAGATTCACTACTCTCTGTGTGAAAAAAGCTTTCCTCATCTCGGTCCTAAAATATTTCCCCCTTATCCTTAAACTGTGACCCCTTGTTCTGGACTTCCCCAACATCGGGAACAATCTTCCTGCATCTAGCCTGTCCAACCCCTTAAGAATTTTGTAAGTCCCCCTCAATCTTCTAAATTCTAGCGAGTACAAACCGAGTCTATCCAGTCTTTCTTCATGTGAAAGTCCTGACATCCCGGCTACCTTAAAATTCGTACAGTTTTGGTCTCCAAATCTGAGGAAAGACATTCTTGCCATAGAGGGAGTACAGAGAAGGTTCACCAGACTGATTACTGGGATGTCAGGACTTTCATATGAAGAAAGACTGGATAGACTCGGCTTCTACGCACTAGAATTTAGAAGGTTGAGGGGGAATCTTATAGAAACTTACAAAATTCTTAAGGGGTTGGACAGGCTAGATGCAGGAAGATTTTTCCCGATGTTGGGGAAGTCCAGGACCAGGGGGTCACAGTTTAAGGGTAAAGGGGAGATCCTTTAGGAGCGAGGTGAGAAAAAGCATTTTTCACACAGAGAGTGGTGAATCTCTGGCACTCTCTGCCACAGAAGGTAGTTGAGGCCAGTTCATTGGCTATATTTAAGAGGGAGATAGATGTGGCCCTTGTGGCTAAAGGGATCGGGGGTATGGAGAGAAGGCAGGTACAGGATACTGAGTTGGATGATCCGCCATGATCATATTGAATGGCGGTGCAGGCTCGAAGGGCCGAATGGCCTACTCCTGCACCTATTTTCTATGTTTCTATGTTAACTATTCGTACTTTTTTAAAATCAGGAACTGGGTTGATTTTATTGTTTTTATTTTATGTGTGAAATGTTTAAGTTTTATGTGCGATGCTCCGGAATTCCCTGGGAAACGTCTTCTCATTTTGTACTGTACAACTGTTGCTTTCCAAGATGACAATAAAGGTCGATATGATATTTGTATTTGTATTACATTGGAATACCAATGTTTGTTTCATTGTTTAGTTGTTGCAACCGATTTCAGCGATTGCGCAACTGGGATCACAAGATAATTGGCTCCATTGTGTCATCGGGTCTTGGTCGGGATTTATAAACCCGATTCTGACAACAACAGTAACTCGTCAACAGCATCATACCAATGATTCACTTCGAAAATGTCTCAGCTCGAAATCATTTTGGGGATAAAATACATTTACTACCCTCTTCTGACAGCCGTCGGTGTCGCTGGTAAGTGTTTGTACTTGTGTCGGAAAGATCTGTTGGTTTAAATCTAAGGCAGACACAAAATGTGGGACAGGCAGCGTCTCTGGAGAGAAGGAATGGTAACGTTTCGGGTGGAGATCCTACTTCAGCTTATCTCGGTTGCTGATTTGTAGCTAGTTGCAATCTGCATGCTTTTTTGTTTTTTGCCAGATCTGAAAGAAAAAATGATTTCCTAAGATCTCGCAAGGATCCACCTAAACCCTGCATTTGTTTAAATAACATTAATTTGTGGAACCTAATACGCGCTACGAAGTACTGCATTTTTTTTGTACTTGAATTGGTTGTTAACCGTAGGTATCACAAAGGGCAAATGTAGATTATCCGCTACGCAGTGCTTCGCTGTCACAAATGTTCGCTGTCGCTCTTTTCCAGTCCCCACTATTCTTGGAATTGACACAAACTTGGCGCATTTAGCCTTTAGACATAAGGTGTCTCTCGTTCCGTCCGCATTCCCACATTGACAGTGAAAGAACAGTCCATTTTCCCTGTTCCCTGTTGTTCACAGTCTCATTCGCCAGTCTCATTGCAATGCAAATTAAATTAATGTTATCGAGTCGAAAAGCATGGAAACAGGCGCCTCGGCCAGACCTAATTGTCCGTGTTGTTTTCATAGCGCTGTGATTGTACTCACCTCTACCCTCTTCCCCGACAGCTTGTTCCATATACCCATCGCCTTTTGTGCAGGATAAAACCTTCCCCTCGGCTCTCCTTTAAATATTTAACTTAGTAACTCCGTACGCCGTCTATTTTAGACACTATCTGAAACCAAAACTGACTACGTACACCTCATAGTTTCACAACCTTCTATAAATTCACCACTTCGTCTGCACTGCTCCATTCAGAACATTCCCAAACTCTGCATTAGAAACATAGAAAATAGGTGCAGGAGGAGGCCATCCGGCCCTTCGAGCTAGCCGCCATTCATGGTGATCATGGCTAATCGTCCACAATCAGTAACCCGTGCCTGCCTTCTCCCCATATCCCTTGATTCAGATGGCCCTAAGAGCTCTATCTAACTGTCTTTTAAATGCATCCAGAGAATTAGCCTCCACTTCCTTCTGTAGCAGAGAATTCCACAATTCACAACTCTCTGGGTGAAAAGTTTTGCTCATCTCAGTTTTAAATGGCCTCCCCTTTATTCTCAAACTGTGCCCCCTGGATCTGGACTCCCCCACCATTGGGAACATTTTTCCTGCATCTAGCTTGTCCAGTCCTTTTGTGGTTTTATATGTTTCTATAAGATCCCTTCATCCTTCTAATTTCCAGTGAATACAAGCCCAGTCTTTCCATTCTTTCCTCATATGTCTGTCCCGCCACCCAGAGGATTAACTTAGTGAGACTGCGCTGCACTCCCTCAATAGCAAGGATGTCCTGCCTCAAACTAGGAGACGTAAACTGCACACAATACTCCAGATGTGGCCTCACCAGGGCCCTGTACAAGTGCAGAAGAACCTCTTCACTCCTGTACTCAAATCCTCTCGTTATTAAAGCCAACGTGTCTCCCTAGATCCTCTGTCCTCTAGTTACTAGAGTCTAGTACATCTGGGAGATTGGTTCTTTCTTCACTAAGGAAGGCACAAACAAAGTACCTGTTCGAATTTTCTTGTTGCCCCTAATAATATCACCTGTTTTTGCCTTCAAGGGACCCACAGTTGTATGTAGTAATCTTTTTCTCATAACATACTTTAGAGAAGCTTTTACTATTCTTCTTTATATTCTTGGCGAGCTTACCTTCGTACTTCATCTTTTCACCCCACAGTGCCCTTTTTGTTACCTACTGATGTCCTTTAAAAGTTTCCTAATTCGCTGGCTTCCCGCTACTCTTTGATATGTTATACACTATTTATTTTTGTTTTATATGGTCCCTAACTTCGCAGTCAGCCACTGTTGCCTCTTACTCCCCTTAGAATATGTTTTCCTCTTTGGAATGAAATGATCCATTAGCAAATTTGCAGATGATACAAAGCTGGGTGGCAGTGTGAATTGTAAGGAGGATGCTATGAGAATGCAGGGTGACTTGCACAGGTTGGGGGGGGGGGGGGGGGGGGGGTGGAAGATGCATGGCAGACAAAGTTTAATGCGCATAAATGTGAGGATATCCACTTTAGGAGCAAAAACAGGAAGGCACATTGTTATCTAAATGGCGTCAAGTAGGGAAAAGGGTAAGTACAAAGGGAACTGGGAGTCCTTGTAAATCAGTCTATGAACGTAAGCATGCAGGTACAGCAGGCAGTGAAGAAAGCGAATGGCATGTTGGCCATTATAACAAGAGGAATCGAATATAGGAGCAAAGAGATCCTTCTGCAGTTGTACAGAGCCCTAGTGAGACCACACCTGGAGTATTGTGTGCAGTGTCGGTCCCCTAATTTGAGGAAGGACATTCTTGCTATTGAGGGAGTGCAGCGTAGATTTACAAGGTTAATTCCCGGGATGGCGAGACTATCATATGTTGAGAGAATGGAGCAGCTGGGCTTGTACACTCTGGAGTTTAGAAGAATGAGAGGGTATCCCATTGAAACATATAAGATTGTTTACGGCTTGGACACACTAGAGGCAGGAAACGTGTTCATGATGTTGGGGGAGTCCAGAACCAGGGGCCGCAGTTCAAGAATAAATAGTAAGCCATTTAGAACGGAGACGAGGAAACACTTTTTCTCACAGAGAGCGGTGAGTCTGTGGAATTCTCTGCCTCAGAGGGCGGTGGAGGCAGGTTCTGTGGATGCTCTCAAGAGAGAGCTAGATAGGGCTCTTAAAAATAGCGGAGTCAGGGGATATGGGGAGAAGGCAGGAACGGGGTACTGATTGGAGATGATCAGCCATGATCACATTGAATGGCGGTGTTAGCTCGAAGGACCAAATGGCCTGCTCCTGCACCATCTGTCTATTATCTATTGTCTATTGAAGGGCCGATTGGCCTACTACTGCATCTATTGTCTATTGTCTATTATCTATTATCTTTTGGATTATGCCCAGAAATTCCTGCCATTACTGTACCACCGTAATTCCTGCTAGGATCCTTTTCTTGTCGAACCTGGCCAGCTCCTCACTCATGCATTCTCTCCTCGTAACCAAAGCTCGCCATTCTACGCAATATCCTGGTGGCACCTATGATGTGATGTCCAGACTGCGCAAAATATTCCAGGTGTGACCCAACCCACAACTCTCATAGCCATAACATGATGTTCGACCCCTATACTCAACACCCCTATATATGAAAGCAAGAAATCCACATTAATTTTCACTTGCCTGTTCAGTAATCCATAAATTTTCACCCGAAGGTCCCATTGATGTCCCTGTCGTTTACTATATCATTCATTCATTCATTCATTCATTCATTCATTCATTCATTCATTCATTCATTCATTCATTCATTCATTCATTCATTCATTCATCCATTCATTCATTCATTCACTCATTCATTCTTTCATTCCATCATTCATTCATTCTTTCATTCATTCTTTCATGCCTAGCTTGTGCAATGATGATAGCATTGATTGAAGTAATGCTGAGGATGGCCTAGTTTCAGTTATTTTATTGTCATGTGAATGATCAACTAAATCGTGCAGAAAATGGTGTATTGTAGACTATCCTCTGCTCGCACTGTCCACATTCCGCAAATTGGAGAAAATATTAAATATGTATTGGTTTAATATGAACTTTATTTGTGGCTTTAAATTACAACAATAGAAACTCCTCGGAGCCAGTTTATTGAAGTCAGGTGACAAAGTACAACCTGGCAAATTTGTTGCCTCAGCTAAAAACAGAGTAAGGGCAAGTAAGGAACCTTAGCAGACCTATTCTACGACAGCAACAGCAGGACAGGTAATGTTTTACAGCTGTAGTATGTGGGGGTTAATGGGAGACATTGGAATCAACGGCAATTACATCTGTTTATGATTGCAGCTCGATTCAGTAGCGCAACATACTATAATGGGGTGGAAATGTAATTCTACCAGGTCAAGTCAAGTTTATTTGTCACATACACATACGAGATGTGCAGTAAAATGAAAGTGGCAATGCTCGCGGACTTTTTTGCAAAGGACAAACAACCAAACAACCAAACAAACTATAAACACAATCATAACACACATATTCTTTTACATCATAAATAATGGAAAGAAAAACGTTCAGTAGAGTTAGTCCCTGGTGAGATAGGCGTTTACAGTCCGAATGGCCTCTGGGAAGAAACTCCTTCTCAACCTCTCCGTTCTCACCGCATGGCAACGGAGGCGTTTGCCTGACCGTAGCAGCTGGAACAGTCCGTTGCAGGGGTGGAAGGGATCTCCCATGATTTTATTTGCTCTGGAGTTGCACCTCCTGTTGTATAATTCCTGCAGGGGGGCGAGTGAAGTTCCCATAGTGCGTTCGGCCGAACGCACTACTCTCTGCAGAGCCTTCTTGTCCTTGGCAGAGCAATTCCCAAACCAGATGGTAATATTTCCGGACAAGATGCTTTCCACCGCCGCTGCGTAGAAGCACTGGAGGATCCTCGGAGACACTCTGAATTTCCTCAATTGCCTGAGGTGGTAAAGGCGCTGCCTTGCCTTACTCACGAGTGCTGAGGCGTGTGACGCCCATGTCATATCCTCGGAGATATGGACTCCCAGATATTTAAAACAGTTCACCCTATCCACAGGATCCCCATTTATCCTCAATGGAGTGTACGTCCTCGGATGATGTGCCCTCCTAAAGTCCATGATCAGCTCCTTTGTTTTTTTGATGTTCAAGAGGAGGCTGTTATCCTGGCACCAGAGTGCTAGATCAGCCACCTCCTCCCGGTAGGCCTTCTCGTCGTTGTCTGACATCAGGCCCACCACCACAGTGTCATCAGCAAACTTAATTATTGAGTTGGAGCTGAACCTAGCCACACAGTCATGTGTGTGCAGGGAGTACAATAGGGGGCTGAGGACGCAACCCTGGGGCGATGCACAAGGACACAGTGAGTCAATGCACAAGGACTCAGTGAGTAGCTGAAATTAGAAAACCATTAAAGGGATAAATGCAGGTGCCGCAAAAGTGTGTATATATCTTCTCTGCTGTGTTTTGTTTCCACTACCTGCAGGGCATATTTAATTTAGGAGAATAAAAATGAATGCAATAAAAATAAGGACATAGATGAAATTGGAGCTGTGAGCACAAACCCCACAAGCTATATTACATATCCAATGCAATAGTGAAGATCATCTCAAGGATGGAAAAGAAACAGGGTATAAGTGAGATTCAGTCATTCTGTTCCACATGGAACCAAACAAACAAATCTTTGCTGAAAGAAATTAAAACAAAAATAACTGTTAGCCTCTGGATTGCAACTCAAAATGCCTACATTTGAGAGCTATCCGCTACTCTCTATTACTCCGCCTGTCACTCCCTTGTCTCAGTTCCACTCTGTCATCCCTTTTCCCAATGTTTCTGTCTTGACCACATTTGCTCCCAACATGTCCCTCCAGGACATCCAATATGTCCTTTTTGCGTTAGTTATCATCGTATCCCCCAGCTGTTGTGAATGCAGACTTCTGTGTCTGTAGTTCAGACCTTGCTGCACCCCAGACTGAGCAAGGATAGAGTTCCCCTGGTCCTTGCCTTTCACTCCACTAGCCTCTGCATCCAACTTATAATTCTCCAGCATTTCTGTCACCTGCAATGTGATTCCACCGCTAGTTACATCTTCCTATCAACATCGCTTTCCAACTTCCACAGAGACCATTCCTTTCGTAACTCTTTGGTTTGCTCACCCATTCCACCCAAACCACCCCTCCCCAGGTACATTCCCTTACAGCCATAGGACATGTAACACCTTCCCCGACATCGCATCCTTCACCTTCATCCAGCAACTCCAGCAGCCCTTTCAAGTGATACAGAGGTTCGCCTACAACTCATTTTAACCTCATCGACTGCATTTGGTGCTCCAATGTAGCCTTATTTACATTGGTGAGAACAAGCATAGACTAGCCTACTATTTTACCAATCACTTGTGCTTGGTCTTGGTCCACCTAAGTCTGGGCCGCAAAGTATTTTAACTCCCACTATAACATCACCAGTCAGTGCATTCCAGATAGCAGCCGCTTACATTTTTATAAACAACTTATCCCTTAAAACTCCTTTAAAACTCCTCTCACTGCAAAGCTATGATCTCTTGTTTTAAGCTCCTATCTTGGGGGGAAAAGATAAATATAAATATATTTCCATCAGGTCACCAGCATCTCCCGCCCCCCAGCCACCATCACTCCACTGAAACCCATCCCAACATGTCAAATGTCTGTAAATTAAGCTGCTCACACTTGTAGAGAGGAAACCCCATGACTGCTCAGAGGCAAGTATCATTCCTGCCTGGCAATAATTTCTCCTGAAGTGAATGACCGATTTCCCTCCGGAGATGAATAAAGTGTTACTGTATCAGCTCGTAACGTAAATACCTTCCTTCGATATGCAGTGGCACCAAGAAGTCCCCCTAGCAAAAGGATAACGAGGTTTAAAATTGGTCCATTAGAGAGTCAGAGTGGACAGCTATCTGCAGAGCCAAAAGAGATGGGGGAGATATTGAACAATTTCTTTTCTTCGGTATTCACCAAGGAGAAGGATATTGAATTATGTGAGGTAAGGGAACAAGTAGAGTAGCTATGGAAACTATGAGATTCAAAGAAGAGGAAGTACTGACACTTTTGAGAAATATAAAAATGGATAAGTCTCCAGGACCGGACAGGATATTCCCTAGGACATTGAGGGAAGTTAGTGCAGAAATAGCAGGGGCTATGACATAAATATTTCAAATGTCATTTGAAACGGGAATAGTGCCGGAGGATTGGCGTACTGCGCATGTTGTTCCATTGTTTAAAAAGGGGTCTAAGAGTAAACCTAGCAATTATAGACCTGTTAGTTTGACGTCAGTGGTGTGCAAATTAATGGAAAAGATACTTAGAGATAATATATATAAGCATCTGGATAAACAGGGTCTGATTAGGAACAGTCAACATGGATTTGTGCCTGGAAGGTCATGTTTGACTAATCTTCTTGAATTTTTTGAAGAGGTTACTCGGGAAATTGATGAGGGTAAAGCAGTGGATGTTGTATATATGGACTTCAGTAAGGCCTTTGACAAGGTTCCTCATGGAAGGTTAGTTAAGAAGATTCAATGGTTGGGTATTAATGGTGGAGTAGCAAGATGGATTCAACAGTGGCTGAATGGGAGATGCCAGAGAGTAATGGTGGATGGTTGTTTGTCAGGTTGGAGGCCAGTGACTAGTGAGGTGCCACAGGGATCTGTGTTGGGTCCACTGTTGTTTGTCATGTACATCAATGATCTGGATGATGGTGTGGTAAATTGGATTAGTAAGTATGCAGATGATACTAAGATAGGTGGGGTTGTGGATAATGAAGTAGATTTTCAAAGTCTACAGAGAGATTTATGCCAGTTGGAAGTGGGCTGAAAGATGGCAGATGGAGTTTAATGCTGATAAGTGTGAGGTGCTACATCTTGGCAGGACAAATCAAAATAGGACGTACATGGTAAATGGTAGGGAATTGAAGAATGCAGGTGAACAGAGGGATCTGGGAATAACTGTGCACAGTTCCCTGAAAGTGGAATCTCATGTAGATAGGGTGGTAAAGAAAGCTTTTGGTGTGCTGGCCTTTATAAATCAGAGCATTGAGTATAGAAGTTGGGATGTAATGTTAAAATTGTACAAGGCATTGGTGAGGCTGGAGTATGGGGCACAATTTTGGTCGCCTAATTATAGGAAGGATGTCAACAAAATAGAGAGAGTACAGAGGAGATTTACTAGAATGTTGCCTGGATTTCAGCAACTAAGTTACAGAGAAAGGTTGAACAAGTTAGGGCTTTATTCTTTGGAGCGCAGAAAGTTAAGGGGGGACTTGATAGAGGTCTTTAAAATGATGAGAGGGATAGACAGAGTTGACGTGGATAAGCTTTTCCCACTGAGAGTAGGGAAGTTTCAAACAAGGGGACATGACTTGAGAATTAAGGGACAGAGGTTTAGGGGTAACATGAGGGGGAACTTCTTTACTCAGAGAGTGGTGGCTGTGTGGAATGAGCTTCCAGTGAAGGTGGTGGAGGCAGGTTCGTTTTTATCATTTAAAAATAAATTGGATAGTTATATGGACGGGAAAGGAATGGAGGGTTATGGTCTGAACGCAGGTATATGGGACTAGGGGAGAATACGTGTTCGGCACGGACCATAAGGGTCGAGATGGCCTGTTTCCGTGCTGTAATTATTATATGGTTATATGGTTATTATATGGTTATAACACGTTAATTGGAGGGGGGTCGACATTCTGGCAGGCATGTTTGCTCAGGCTACACGTGCGGGTTTCAACTATATCGTGGGGGGGGGGGGGATTAACAAATTTGGAGTTTAAAGATGGAGTTGAAGGGGAAGTGACTACTGGAAAAATTACAAAAGATTCTGGAATTAATGGGCAGGAACGCTCGAGAAGGGACAACAGAATTATTTTTATCTCGATTGCTTCCAGCACTTCTTGCTAGTGAGGATAAGATCAGAGAGACCGGGGATCTGAATGTATGGCTGAGGGGCTGGTGCAGAGGAGCAAGGATTTAGATTTCTAGACCACTGGGATCTCTTCTGGGGTCGGGGTGACTTGTACAAAAGGGACGGGTTACACCTTAACTGGAGAAGAACCGACATTCTGGCAGGTAGGTTTGCTGCTCGGGCTACACGTGTGATTGAAATATTGGGAGTATAAAGATGGAGTTGAAGGGGATGCGACTACAGGAGAAATTAAAAAGATTCTCAAATTAATGGGAAGGAAAGCTCGAGAATGGACAACAGAGTAAGGTCAGGGCCAATTGCGAGCGGTGCGAGGGGAAAAGTGAATACGGAGGTCAAAGTGTTGTATATGAATGCGCGAAGTACAAGGAATAGAGTGGACGAGCTTGCGGCTCAGTTAGAAACTGGCAACTATAATGTTGTGGGAATTACAGAGACATGGCTGCAAGAGGGCCAGGGCTGGGAACTGAATATTCAAGGGTATACCTCCTATCGAAAAGACAGACAGGTGGGCAGAGGGGGTGGGGTTGTTCTGTTGGTGAGGAATGAAATTCAGTCCCTTGAAAGGGGTGACATTGAAACAGGAGATGTGGAGTCATTATGGATAGAACTAAGGAAATGTAAGGGTAAAAATGCCATAATGGGACTAATCTACAGGCCCCCAAACAGCAGCCAGGACAGAGGGCGCAAGATGAATCAGGAGTTAAAATTGGCATGTAGCAAAAGTAATTATGTGGTTGTTATGGGAGATTTCAACATGCAGGCAGACTGGGAAAACCAGGTTGGCACTGGACCCCAAGAAAGGGACTTTGTAGAGTGCCTCCGTGATGATTCTTAGAACAGCTTGTATTGGAGCCAACCAGAGAGAAGGCAAATCTGGATTTAGTGTTATGTAATGAATCAGATTTGATAAAGGACCTCGAGGTTAATGAGCCAATAGACAATAGACAATAGGTGCAGGAGTAGGCCAGTCGGCCCTTCGAGCCAGCACCGCCATTCAATGTGATCATGGCTGATCATCTCCAATCTGTACCCCGTTCCTGCCTTCACCCCATATCCCCTGACTCTGCTATTTTTAAGAGCCCTATCTAGCTCTCTCTTGAAAGCATCTGAGGGAGAGAATTCCACAGACTCACCACTATCTGTGAGAAAACGTGTTTCCTTGTCTCCGTTCTAAATGGCTTACTCCCTATTCTTAAATTGTGGCCCCTGGTTCTGGACTCCCCCAACATCGGAAACATGTTTCCTGCCTCTAACGTGTCCAAGCCAATAGGCTCAGGTTTAATCTGCAATGGTAGAGGGAAAAGGGTAGATCGGAGGTGTCAGTGTTACAGTTGTATAAAGGGGACTATGGGGCCATGAGGGATGAGCTGGCCAAAGTTGACTGGAAAGATATACTAGCAGGGATGTCAGTGGAACAAAAATGGTACGTATTTCTAGGAATAATACAGAATGTGCAGGATCAGTTCATTCCTAGGAGGAAGAAAGATTCCAAGTGGATAAAGAGACGACCATGGCTGACCAGGGACGTCAGGGACAGTATAAAAATTAAAGCGAAGAAGTACAACGAAGGCAAGATGAGCGGGAAGCAAGAGGATTGGAACGGTTTAAAGAACAACAGAAGATTACCAAATAGACAATACAGGGAGAAAAGATGAGGTAGGAATTTAAGCTAACCAAGAATATAAAGCAGGATAGTAAAGGCTTCTTTAGGTATGTGAAGAGGAAAAAAATAGTTAAGACCAAATTTGGACAATTGAAGACCGAAGAAGTTGAATTTATTATGGGGAACAAGGAAATGGCAAATGTGTTGAACACGTACTTTGTGCTGAAGCAAAGCAATAATGTCATTGTCCTATCAGGGACACATGACAATAAACTCACTTGACTTGATCTGTCTTCACTAAGGAGGACACAAACAATCTTCCTGATATAGTAGTGGCCAGACGATCTGGGGTGTCGGAGGAACTGAAGGAAATCCACATTCGGCAGTAAATGGTGTTGGATAAACTGATGGGACTGAAGGCAGATACATCCCCAGGTCCTGATGGTCTGCATTCCATGGTACTTAAGGGAGTGGCTCTAGAAATCGTGGATGCATTGGTGATAATTTTCCGATGTTCTATAGACTCAGGTTCAGTTCCTGTGGATTGGATGGTAGCTAATGTATCCCACTTTGTAAGAAAGGCGGGAGAGGGGAAAACGAGGAATTCTAGACTAGTTAGCCTGACATTGGTGGTGGGGATGATGCTGGAGTCAATTATAAAAGATGAAATAGCCGAACATTTGGATAGCAGTAACAGGATCGGTCCGAGTCAGCATGGATTTACGAAGGGGAAATCATGCTTGACTAATCTTCTGGAGATGTTACTAGGAAAATGGACAAGAGGGTGTCAGTGGATGTAGTGTACCTGGACTTTCATAAAGCATTTGATAAGGTCCCACGTAGGAGATTAGTGGGCAAAATTAGGGCGCATGGTATTGGGGGTAGAGCGGTGATATTGATAGAAAATTGGTTGGCAGACAGGAAACAAAGAGTAGGTATTAACGGGTCCCTTTCAGAATGGCATGCAGTGACCAGTGGGGTACCGTTAGGTTCGGTGCTGGGATCGCAGCTATTTACAATATACATCAATGATTTGAAGTATGTAAGTAAGTAAGTTTATTGGCCAAGTATTCACATACAAGTAATTTGCCTTGGTGCTCCGCCCACAAGTAACAACATGACATACAGTGACAGTTACGAATGACTCAGAAAACACTAAACATTAATAATAATAATAATAATAAGACATTAATGATACAACACCATTGATTAAGCATGTGAACCAACAAAATACCAGATCAAAGGGAGGCTACAGATTTTTGGCTGCTGAGCAACTACTCGTGGATAAAAACAGTTTTTCTATCTGGCTGTGGCACCTTTGACAGTCCGGTGTCGCCTTCCAGAGGGAAGTGATTCAAAGAGTTTGTGGCCAGGGTGAGAGGGGTCAGAGATGATTTTGCCCGCCCGCTTCCTGGCCCTTGCAGTGTACAGTTCATCAATGGAGGGAAGGTTGCAGCCAATAACCTTATCTGCTGATTGGACGATTTGCTGCAGCCTCCATGTGTCGTGGTTGGTGGCTGAGCCAAACCAGACCATGATGGAGAAGGTGAGAACAGACTCTACGATGGCCGTGTAGAATTGGACCATCATTGCCTGTGGCAGATTGTGCTTCCTCAGCTGCCGCAAGAAGTACATCCTCGGTTGTGCCTTTTTGACTGTGGAGGCGATGGTAGTTCCCCACGTAAGGTCTTTGGAGATGATGGTTCCCAGGAACTTAAAAGACTCCACAGATGTGACTGTGGTGTTGTTGATGGTGAGTGTGGTGAGGGGAGGTGGAGCTCTCCTAAATTCTACAAATAATTCCACAGCATGAAGAGCATTGATCTCGTGGTTGTTGCGACGGCACCAGGACGCCAGGTATGACACTTCCTGCCTGTAGGCAGATTTCTCCCCATCCTGGATCAGTCCAATCAGGGTTGTGTCGTCCGCAAACTTGAGAAGCTTGACAGAGGTGTCTGTGGAGGTGCAGTCGTTGGTGTAGAGAGAGTAGAGGAGAGGGGAGAGTATGCAGCTTTGTGGTGCTCCTATGCTGAGCGTTTGCGGGTTTGAGATGTGCTTTCCCAGCCTCACAGCTACTTCCTGTCTGTCAGGAAGCTGGTGATTGACCGACAAAGGGGTTCAGGCACAGTCAACTAGGAAAGTTTGGAGTGTAGTAGCTCTCGCACAACAGTGTTGATTGCAGAGCTAAAATCAACAAACAAAATCGTCGCATAGGTCCCTTGGCGGTTCAGATGCTGTAGGATGAAGTGCAGGCCCAGGTTGACTGCATCATCCACAGATCTATTGGCCCGATATGCAAATTGCAGCTAGTCCAGCAGGGGAATTGTGATATTTTTCAGCTTGGCCAGCGCAAGCCTTTCCAGTGTCTTCATGGCTACAGAGGTCAGTGTAACAAGCCTGTTGTCATTAAGTCAAGTAATCCTTGACGTTTTGGGTACAGGGACAATAGTGGAGACTTTGAAGCACGCAAGGACAGTACATGTTTGCAGGGATTGGTTAAAATGTCTGTATAGACCGGTGCCAGCTGTTTGCCACATAGCTTAAGTGTAGAGGGGGGGAAACATTATCAGGTCCTGGAGACTTATGGCTTTTTTTGTCCTCTGAAAAGCTTATCCACCTCCTCTATTTTTATTGTTCATATTGGATAAGTGATGTTTTGCAACACAGAGGGTGTGGGTGATTGGGTGTGAAGTGGTGATTGGAGGGGGGGAGGGGGGTGGATGTAGAAAGGCCCAGTATTTGCTGACTGAGATCAGGCTGTGAGAGGTCTGCATCCCCGCTCCTGTAGACCTCCTCTTTAGACCGTTGGAGCTGACTGAGCTTTGCAGTGAACCAGGGCTTGTTGTTGTTGAACCATGTCCGGGTCTTAGTTGGGAAGCAACTGTCCTCGCAAAAGCTGACATATGATGATACAGTGTCCATACACTCATCGAGGCTTGTGTTTGCTTCCCTGAACAATCAGTGCAGTCAAAGCAGGATTGTAGGTTCCCAATGCCCTCGCTTGTCCACCTTTTCGTTGTTCTGACCACAGGCTTAGCAGCTTTTAGTTTCTAGATAATGATCAGAGAGACCCAGACCCGCCCGAGGAACAGAGCGATATGCGTTCTTGATTGCCGTATAACAGTGATCAAGTGTTCTCTCCCCTCTGGTGGTGCAGGTAACATGAAGTCTGTATTTTGGAAGGATGGCGGGACTGTCATATGCTGAGAGAATGGAGCAGCTGGGCTTGTACACTCTGGAGTTTAGGATGAGAGAGGACCTCATTGAAACATATAAGATTGTTAAGGGTTTGGACACGCTAGATGCAGGAAACATGTTCCCGATGTTGTGGGAGTCCAGAACCAGGGGGCCACTGTTTAAGAATAAGGAGTACGCCATTTAGCACGGAGACGAGAAAACAATGTTTCTCACAGTTCACACTGCCACCCAGCTTTGTGGCGTCTGTGAATTTGCTATTTTTACTTTGAATCCCTTTATCCAAATCGTTGATGTATATTGTAAATAGCTATGGTCCCAGCACCGAGCCTAGCGGTACCCCACTAATCACTGCCTGCCATTCTGAAAGGGATCCGTTAAACTCTACTCATAGTTTACTGTCTCCCAACCAATTTTCTATCAATGTCAGCACTCTACCGACAATACCATGTGCCCTAATTTTGTCCACTAATCTCCTATGAGGGACTTTAGCGTAGATTTACAAGGTTAATTCTCAGAACCAGGGAACACCGTTTAAGAATAAGGAGTAAGCCATTTAGAACGGAGATGAGGAAACACTTTTTCTCAAAGAGTGGTGAGTGTGGAATTCTCTGCGTCAGAAGGCGGTGGTGGCAGGTTCTCTGGATGCTTTCAAGAGAGAGCTCGATAGGGCTCTTAAAAATAGCGGAGTGAGGGGATATGGGGAGAAGGCAGGAACGGGGCACTGATTGGGGATGATCAGCCATGATCACATTGAATGGTGGAGCTAGCTCGAAGGGCCGAATGGCCTACTCCTGCACCTATTGTCTATTGTCTAACAACAGCTCAGCAGTCACCATTGACTGGAAACTCAGCTGGACAAGAGCACGTTAAAGAATGGGTTAAAATACAAATAGAAACAGGCAAAGCCATTTGACACTTCCATGCTTGCTCCACCACAAATAATGTTTCCTCAGTGCAATCTAATGCGGTTTCACTGGATTCCCTCAATATCTTTCTTAAATGTACTTTGTGACCAACATAACTACAGTCCTTTTGGATTCAAAAGATTCACAATGCTGAGTGAAGATGTTTCTTCACTGAATGGCAAATCCCTTGCCGAGACCATCTCCTGGGTATAGATGCTCGAGTCAAGAGAATATCATCCCTGCATCTACCCTGTGAAATTCTGTAAATATTTGGTATTCATTCCAGGGATAAATTTATTTGCTTGCCCCTAATAGTTCTTGAGATTGTGATGTTAGTGAGCTGTCTTATTGAACCACTGCGATACGCGAGGTGTGGGTACACACACAATGCTGTGAGGGAAGGTTTCCAGCGCTATAACCAAGTGACGGTGAAGGACCAGATATCTAAATCAGGATGGTGTGCAGTTTGTAGGGAAACTGCCATGATTGTGTCTCCATGTCCTTCTAGCTGGTAGAGGTGGTGATATTTGAAGGTACTGTCGGAAGAGTCTGTAGTCCAGAGGATCTGCACTCTAAAACTAATTGTGATTTTAACTAACCAGTGTCTAACCACGTACCTTTGCCACACCCTCTTGCCACCTTGAAATATTGCAGTTCCTCCAAGGGTGCTATTGAATATGAAGTTGTGGGATTTACACCAAGTGGATTGGCACTACGTTTCCATATGCAGATGGGATACCATTGCCAGATATCTACAGATCACACTGCTTTCATGTGTCAGCAGTTTATCACTCAGTCTAAATCATGTTTCTCATTACCCCAATAATGTTGATCCCTTTTAGTGGATTGCAGTAGTTCAAGGTGTCAGTGACTCACATCACGAGCAATAACATCTGGCCATACCTGTATTGCATAATTCTCTCAAAAATGATTATAAATATGCCTTGTGCAGTAGGTACTAGTCAAACGACTGTTTTTTTTTTTTTGTTACTCTAGATTCCTCCAATCAATCGCCAATGATATTACAATTTTATTTTGACCAAAGTTGTCGTCTCTGATGGCAGTTCCACGGTTACGATAACAGGAATAGATGAGTCATTGTGATCTCAGACAGAGACTGATAGAAACATAGAAATTAGGTGCAGGAGTAGGCCATTCGGCCCTTCGAGCCTGCACCACCATTTAATATGATCATGGCTGATCATCCAACTCAGTATCCCGTACCTGCCTTCTCTCCATACCCTCTGGTCCCCTTAGCCACAAGGGCCACATCTAACTCCCTCTTAAATATAGCCAATGAACTGGCCTCGACTACCCTCTGTGGCAGAGAGTTCCAGAGATTCACCACTCTCCGTGTGAAAAATGTTCTTCTCATCTCTGTTTTAAAGGATTTCCCCCTTATCCTTAAGCTGTGACTCCTTGTCCTGGACTTCCCCAACATCGGGAACAATCTTCCTGCATCTAGCCTGTCCAACCCCTTAAACATTTTGTAAGTTTCTATAAGATCCCCTCTCAATCTCCTAAATTCTAGAGAGTATAAACCAAGTCTATCCAGTCTTTCTTCATAAGACAGTCCTGACATCCCAGGAATCAGTCTGGTGAACCTCCTCTGCACTCCCTCTATGTCAATAATGTCCTTCCTCAGATTTGGAGACCAATACTCCAGGTGTGGTCTCACTAAGACGCTGTACAACTGCAGTAGAACCTCCCTGCTCCTATACTCAAATCCTTTTCCTATGAAAGCTAACATACCATTCGCTTTCTTCACTGCCTGCTGCACCTGCATGCCTACTTTCAATGACTGGTGTACCATGACACCCAGGTCTCGCTGCATCTCCCCTTTTCCTAATCGGCCACCATTTAGATAATAGTCTGCTTTCCTGTTTTTGCCACCAAAATGGATAACCTCACATTTATCCACATTATACTGCATCTGCCAAACATTTGCCCACTCACCCAGCCTATCCAAGTCACCTTGCAGTCTCCTAGCATCCTCCTCACAGCTAACACTGCCCAGATTATTAATCCAGATCATTAATAAATATTGTAAATAGCTGGGGTCCCAGCACTGAGCCTTGCGGTACCCCACTAGTCACTGCCTGCCATTGTGAAAATGATCGTTTACTCCTACTCTTTGCTTCCTGTTTGCCAGCCAGTTCTCTATCCACATCAATACTGAACCCCCAATGCCGTGTGATTTAAGTTTGTATACTAATCTCTTATGTGGGACCTTGTCGAAAGCCTTCTGGAAGTCCAGATACACCACATCCACCGGTTCTCCCCTATCCACGCTACTAGTTACATCATCGAAAAATTCTATAAGATTCGTCAGACATTTACCTTTCGTAAATCCATGCTGACTTTGTCCAATGATTTCAACACTTTCCAAATGTGCTGCTATCCCATCTTTAATAACTGACTCTAGCAGTTTCCCCACTACCGATGTTAGACTAACTGGTCTGTAATTACCCGTTTTCTCTCTCTCCCCTTCTTAAAAAGTGGGGTTACGTTTGCTACCCGCCAATCCTCAGGAACTACTCCAGAATCTAAAGAGTTTTGAAAGATTATTACTAATGTATCCACTATTTCTGGAGCTACTTCCGTAAGTACTCTGGGATGCAGCCTATCAGGCCCTGGTGATTTATCGGCCTTTAATCCATTCAATTTACCCAACACCACTTCCCGACTAACCTTTATTTCACTCAATTCCTCTAACTCCTTTGACCCGCGGTCCCCTGCTATTTCGGGCAGATTATTTATGTCTTCCTTAGTGAAGACGGAACCAAAGTAGTTATTCAATTGGTCCGCCATATCCTTGTTCCCCATGATCAACTCACCTGTTTCTGACTGCAAGGGACCTACATTTGTTTTAACTAATCTCTTTCTTTTCACATATCTATAAAAACTTTTGCAGTCAGTTTTTATGTTCCCTGCCAGTTTTCTTTCATAATCTATTTTTCCTTTCCTGATTAAGCCCTTTGTCCTCCTCTGCTGGTCTCTAAATTTCTCCTAGTCCTCCGGTATGCTGCTTTTTCTGGCTAATTTGTACGAATCATCCTTCGCTTTGATACTATCCCTGATTTCCCTTGTTATCCACGGATGCACTACCTTCCCTGATTCATTCTTTTGCCAAACTGGGATGAACAATTTTTGTAGTTCATCCATGCCGTCTATAAATGTCTTCCATTGCATATCCACCGTCAACCCTTTTAGAATTAATTGCCAGTCAATCTTGGCCAATTCACGTCTCATACCCTCAAAGTTACCTTTCTTTAAGGTCAGAACCATTGTTTCTGAATTAACAATGTCACTCTCCAACCTAATGAAGAACTAAACCATATTATGATCACTCTTGCCCAAGGGGGCGCGTACAACAAGACTGCTAACTAACCCTTCCTCATTACTCAATACCCAGTCTAAAATAGCCTGCTCTCTCGTTGGTTCCTCTACATGTTGATTTAGATAACTACCCCGCATACATTCCAAAAAATTCTCTTCCTCAGCACCCCTGCCAATTTGATTCACCCAATCTATATGTAGATTGAAGTCACCCATTATAACTGTTTTGCCTTTGTCGCACGCATTTCTAATGTCCTGTTTGATACCATCTCCAACTTCACTACTACTGTTAGGTGGCATGTACACAACACCCACCAGCGTTTTCTGCCCCTTAGTGTTTCGCAGCTCTACCCATACCGATTCCACATCCTCCAAACTAATGTCCTTCCTTTCCATTGCGTTAATCTCCTCTCTAACCAGCAACGCTACCCCACCTCCTTTTCCTTTCTCTCTATCCCTCCTGAATATTGAATATCCCTGGATGTTCAGCTCCCAGCCTTCGTCACCCTGGAGCCATGTCTCCGTGATCCCAACTATATCATAATCATTAATGGCTATGTGCACGTTCAACTCATCCACCGTATTACGAATACTCCTTGCATTGAGACACAAAGCCTTCAGGCTTGTTTTTACAACTCTCTTACCCCTTATACAATTATGTTGAAAAGTGGGCCTTTTTGATTTTTGCCCTGGTTTTGTCTGCCTGCCACTTTTACTTTTCACCTTGCTACCTATTGCTTCTACTCTCATTTTACACCCCCTGCCTCTCTGCTCTTGTACCCATCCCCCTGCCACATTAGTTTAAATCCTCCCCGACAGCACTAGCAAACACTCCCCCAAGGACATTGGTTCCATTCCTGCCCAGGTGCAGACCGTCCTGTTTGTACTGGTCCCACCTCCCCCAGAACTGGTTCCAATGCCCTAAACATTTGAATCCCTCCCCCTTGCACCATTTTTCAAGCCACGTATTCATTTGCATTATCCTCCTATTTCTACTCTGACTGGCCCGTGGTACTGGTAGTAATCCAGAGAGTATTACCTTTGAGGTCCTACTTTTAAGTTTATCTCCTAGCTCCCTAAATTCATCTTGTAGGACCTCATCCCTTTTTTTTTACCTATATCGTTGGTGCCAATATGCACCACGACAACTGGCTGCTCACCCTCCCCCTCCAGAATGTTCTGCAGCCGTTCAGTGACATCCCTGACCCTTGCACCAGGGAGGCAACATACCATCCTGGAGTCTCGTTTGCTGCCGCAGAAACGCCTATCTATTCCCCTGACAATTGAATCCCCTATTACGATTGCCCTTCCACTCTCCCCCCCCTCCCCCCCTCGTGTGCCGCAGAGCCACCCATGGTGCCATGAACTTGGCTGCTGCTGCATTCCCCTGATGAGCCATCTCCCTCAACAGTATCCAAAATGGTATACCTGTTTAGGAGGGAGATGACCGCAGGAGACTCCTACACTACCTGCCTACTGCTTTGCTGGCTATTGGCCACCCGTTCCCTTTCTGTCCTCTTACATTTTACCTGCGGTGTGACCAACTCGCTGTACGTGCTATCCACGACTTTCTCAGCATCGTCGATGCTCCAGTATGAATCCAGCCGCAGTTCCAATCGTTCAATGCGGTCTGCCAGGAGCTGCAGCTGTACAGACTTCCTGCAAACGTAGTCACCAGGGACACCGACCATATCCCTGAACTCCCACATGTTGCAGGCTGAGCAAACCACGGGGCCAATCTCCACTGACATATCTTACTCCCAAATTAACTCATATAACCATATAACCATATAACAATCACAGCACGGAAACAGGCCATCTCGGCCCTACAAGCCCGTGCCGAACAACTCTTTTCCCTTAGTCGCACCTGCCTGCACTCATACCATAACCCTCCATTCCCTTCTCATCCATATGCCTATCCAATTTATTTTTAAATGATACCAACGAACCTGCCTCCACCACTTCCACTGGAAGCTCATTCCACACCGCTACCACACTCTGAGTAAAGAAGTACCCCCTCATGTTACCCCTAAACTATATTAACTATTAAAAAACACAAACATTTTATCCTTTAAACTTTACTAATAAATACTGTACACTTAACTCCCAGAATCCTTAACTCCCAGAATCCTTAACCTGAAGGTAGAAGTGTAAAAATGTAAACCCGGTTCTCTTCCACCAATCAGAGGCTTCCCCCAGACTCCTTCTCTGGAACGTTGCCGATTTTGGTGTACTTACAGCGCAGGTACTCCTCCCCTCGCACCACCGGCTCCCTGGGCCTCTGTGAAAACAAGCCCCGCGATGTATTTTATACTTACAGCGCAGGTACTCCTCCCCTCGCACCAACGGCTCCCTGGGCGTCTGTGAAAACAAGCCCCGCGATGTATTTTACACTTACAGCGCAGGTACTCCTCCCCTCGCACCAACGGCTCCCTGGGATGTTGGGTACTGCTCAATGTTTCTTTCCTCTCCCCTAATAGTTAACGTTGCAGCGATTGTGGTCCTGTCCCGTGGAAAGTGCGCTCTCTCCAAGTGCATCACTCGCTACCTAGTGGCCATGGCGGCAGCGGATCTGTTGGTCATTATCGTCGATGTGCTGTTAAATAAAATTTTGGCGTCACATTTCCCTCTGTCTTTCCTGCACAATCCGACCGTTTGTTCCCTTAGACGCACTCTCCTCCGCTCAGCGACAGACAGTTCAGTCTGGTTAACTGTCCTTTTCACCTTTGACCGGTTCGTCGCCATTTGTTGTCCGGTGCTGAATGTTCACTATTGTACGGAGAAGACAGCGACTGTGGTGCTGTGGGCAGTGGTTGTCCTCGGCTGTTTGAATAACATCCCATGGTATTTCACATTTGAATCTGAATTCACAATCGACGAGGTTTCTTGGGGTTGTCAAACAAAGTCTAGCTTTTATACCTCGTCTGCATGGTCAGCGTTCGCTTGGTTTGATGTCATTTTAACCCCTTGCGTCCCATTCTTTCTGATTCTGCTGCTTAACGCCATCACCGTCCGACACATTTTAATAGCCAGCAGAGTTCGTAAGGGGCTGCGGGGCGGCGGGCCCGGTGCCGATGAGAATGACCCGGAGATGGAGAACCGCCGAAAGTCCATCATTTTACTCCTCAGTATCTCCGGCACCTTCATCCTACTGTGGATGCTGCACGTTCTTCTCTTTCTCTACAGCCGAATCACGAGCGACCACGAATCCACGGGCAACGAGGACCCTTTGTTTATCGCTCAGCAGACGGGGGCGATGCTCCTGCTTCTGAGTTGTTGCACAAACACGTTTATTTACGTCGCAACTCAAGCTAAATTTAGGGAGGAGCTGAAGAACGGAACACAGTACCTCTTCAAAATATGCTTGCCAGTTACATATTGAGATTAAAGCAAACGCGGTACAATGCTGCTGGATACTCCCGTCCAAAACTGGATGCTTTAGTGTGTAGAGTCTGGCGTTAACTTGCGTTTCACTGGGCGGGAAATCTCCTTAAGTTTTCTAAAGGTAACAGGTAAAATTTAGAGCAGAATATGTTTACATGTACCTGGTTTGGAGGAGCACCAAGATGGTCCCTTGTAGCTTAGAATTCCACAGCTGCACACCCCGAATATCTCAATCAAGTTCTCTTCTATTATTGGCATGCTTTCCAAAAGGCTCTAATAACAGGACATAGAACAGTACAACACAGGAACAGGCCTTTCAGCCCCCCAATATCTGCACAGAGCACGATGTCAAATTAAACTAATCTACTTGGACTTCCCATTATCCCCACCCCTACATTTCCATGCAGCGAATTACAAAACATCTTAACCACCACTATCGACTTTGTTCCCACCACCACCGCAGGCAGCTCATTCCGGAATCTCGTCATTCTGGGTTAAATAAAAAACTCTATTGTCCCATCGGATCTCAATAACATCACCAATAATCTTCTAAACTCCAACGAACTCATGTCTCCATCCCAGGATAGCAAAGCTGGTCCTTACCCGCAACAACTTCTCCTTCAACTCCTCCCACTTCCTCCAAATCCAAGCCGTAGCTATGGGCATCCGCATGGGCCTCAGCTATGCCTGCCTCATTGCAGGGTATATGGAACAATCACTGTTCAAGGCGTACACTGCTCCTATCCCCAGAACTCTCTACCTCCACTACATTGACGACTGCATCAGTCCTACCTCCTGCACGTATGCAGAATTCACTGACTTCATCAACTTCACGGCTAATTGCCATCCTGCGCTCCAATTCATTTGGACCATCTCTAACATTTCCCTACCGATTCTAGACAGGCAATAGACAATGAACAATAGATCTCACCATATCCATCACAGGAGACAAACTATCGACTGACATATCTTACAAGCTCACTGACTCCCATAGCTATCTAGACTACAATTCTTCACACCCTGCTTCCTGTAAAGACTATCCCCTACTCTCACTTTCTTCGTCTGCGCCGAGGATGCTGTATTCCATACCAGGTCATCGGAGATATTATCTTTCTTTAGGGAATGTGGATTCTCCTCTTCCATTATAGAGTAGGTCCTCACTAAGGTCTCCTTGATACCACGCAGCTCCGCTCTTGCTCCCTCTCCCCCATTCATAACAAAGCCAGAGTCCCTCTGATTCTCACCATCCACCCCATCACGCGTTGCTTACAGCACATATTCATCCGATATTCCCGCCAGCTCCAACGGATCCCACTACTGTCCGCATCTTCCCATCTCCACCACCTTCTGCTTTTCGCAAGCCTGTTCCCTCCACAACTCCGTAGAGAGCTCGTCCCTTCCCACACAAACCGCCCCCTTCCCAGGTACTTTACTCTGCAAACGCAGCAGATGCAACACCTGTCCCTATTTCTTCCCGCTCGATTCCATTCGAGGACCCTGACAGTCTTTTCAGGTTAGGCGGAGGTTCACTTGCACCTCCTCCAACCGCATCTATTGTATCCCGTATTTCAGGTGTCAACTCCTGTATATCGGCGAGACTAAGCGCAGGATCGGCGATCGTTTCGCTGAACACCTGCGCTCAGTCCACCTAAACCTACCTGATCTCCCGGTTGCTCAACATTTTTCCTCCCCTCCCATTCCCACACTGACCTTTCTGATCTGGGCCTGCTCCATAGTCAGAGTGAGGCCCAGTGCAAATTGGAGGAACAGCGTCTCATATTTCGCTTGGGCTGCTTACACCTCAGCGCTTACACCTCTAACTTCAAGTAAACCTTACTTTGCCTCTCGCGCAATCCATCCCTTCCCAGTTCTCCGACCAGTCTTATTGTCTCCGACTACATGTTATCTCTATACCGCCCACTCCCCAGAAATTAGTCTGAAGAAGGGTCTCTTGTGTTTTTATGTGGGGGTGGTGGCAAAACCGTTTCCTGTCATTTACCTCGGTGAAGATGTGACGTTTTCCTAGAGGCCTTATCGCCCTTCCTCGCGGCCTAACAATTTGGATAGGTGCGGCCTTTCCCGGAGACGGCCCAGAGCTTCAGCAGCAGGCACGATGCGGATTTCCATCACGGAGCCAGAAGAACGGCTCCGACTGCCGGCCTGCTGACTATAATATTGTGAAGCCGTGGTTTGGGGAGCTTCTAGCAGCAGGAATGGAGCGGACTTTACCATCCCGGAACCAGGGATCCCTTGCCGGGTATCGCCCGGGAAGAACTCCGACCGCTGGCCTGCCTGCTGCTTATAACATTGCGAAGCCGCGGTCTCCAGTAAGAAAGTGGCCGATTCGGGAACTCCAAGCCACCGAGTCGGTCCCATCTGTCCCGACGTCGGAGTTTCGATCATCCCGACGAGAGGGCCTGTACATCGGGCCGTCCGTTGCGGCGACTGTGTAGGGTCAAGGCCCCAAGCCAGGGTGAACAAAAGGAGGAAGATTAACTGAATGTTATTGCCTTCCATCACAGTGATCACTGTGGTAGATGTTTATGTTAAATTATATTGTTCTTTTAATTGTGTTGTGTTCTTTCAATTGTATGGCTGCATGGTAACTCAAATATCACTGTACATTAATTGGTGCATGTGACAATAAATGTGAATCTAAATGTGAATCTGAATCTGACCCGAATCGTCACCCATTCCTTCTCTTCAGAGATACTGCCAGTCCTGCTGAGTTACTCCTGCATTTTTTGTCCACATGCTCCTTATAGGATAACTGTTCGTCCCAGGAAATAGCCAGACAAATCTATTTTGGACCTCTTCCAATATTAGCATGTAATAAATGGTGGATCTAAACTATGAAAAACACATAGTGATACAGCGGAAGAACTGGTCCTGCGTAGGTCATTGCCCATGCAAGAATTTCCAAAATTCAACACCTCACATTTCTATGTGTTAAATTCCACCAAACATTCCTCGGCACACCTGGCCAAACGACCAAGATCCCGCTGCAATTTTTCACAACCATCTTCACTATCTGCAAAACCACCTATTTTTGTATTATCAGCAAATTTGCTCATCTTTCCATGTCTAGAAACATAGAAAATAGGTGCAGGAGTAGGCCATTCGGCTCTTGGAGCCTGTACCGCCATTCAATATGATCATGGCTGATCATCCAACTCCGTATCCTGTACCTGGTTCTCTTCATACCCCCTTTAGCCACACACCTTTAGCCACAAGGGCCACATCTAACTCCCTCTTAAATATAGTCAATGAACTGGCATCAACTACCTTATGTGGCATAAAATTTCAGAGATTCACCACTCTCTGTGTGAAAATTGTTTTTCTCATCTCGGTCCTAAAAGATTTCCCCCTTATCCTTAAACTGCGACCCCTCGTTCTGGACTTCCCCAACATCGGGAACAATCTTCCTGCATCTAGCCTGTCCAACCCCTTAAGAATTTTGTAAGTTTCTATAAGATCTCCCCTCAATCTTCTAAATTCTAGCGAGTACAAGCCGAGTCTATCCAGTCTTTCTTCATATGAAAGTCTTGACATCCCAAGAATCAGTCTGGTGAACCTTCTCTGGTGAACTTCTCTATGGCACGAATGTCTTTCCTCAGATTAGGAGACCAAAATTGTACACAATACTCCAGGTGTGGTCGCACCAAGACCCTGTACAACTGCAGTAGAACCTCCCTGTCCCTATACTCAAATCCTTTTGCTATGAATAGTAACATACCATTCGCTTTCTTCACTGCCTGCTGGACCGTCATGCCTACTTTCAATGACTGGTGAACCATGACACCCAGGTCTCGTTTCATCTCCCCTTTTCCTAATCGGCCACAATTCAGATAACAGTCTACTGTTTTGCCACCAAAGTGGATAACCTCACATGTATCCACATTATATTGCATCTGCCATGCATTTGCCCACTCACCCAGCCTATCCAAGTCACCTTGCAGCCTCCTAGCATCCTCCTCACAGCTAACACTGCCCCCCAGCTTCGTGTCATCCGCAAACTTGGAGATGTTGCATTCAATTCCCTCATCCAAATCATTAATATATATTGTAAATAGCTGGGGTCCCAGCAATGAGCCTTGTGGTACCCCACTAGTCACTGCCTGCCATTCTGAAAAGGACCCATTTACTCCTACTCTTTGTTTCCTGTCTGCCAGCCAGTTCTCTATCCACATCAATACTGAACCCCTAATACCGTGTGCGTTAAGTTTGTATACTAATCTCTTACGTGGGACCTTGTCGAAAGCCTTCTGAAAGTCCAGCTATAACACATCCACTGGTTTTCCCTTATCCACTCTACTAGTTACATCCCCGAAAAATTCTATAAGATTCGTCAGACATGATTTACCTTTCATAAACCCATGCTGACTTTGTCCAATGATTTCACAACTTTCCAAATGTGCTGCTATCCCATCTTTAATAACTGACTAGCAGTTTCCCCACTCCCGATGTTAGACTAACTGGTCTGTAATTCCCCGTTTTCTCTCTCCCACCCTTTTTATAAAGTGGGGTTACATTAGCTACCCTCCAATCCTCAGGAACTACTCCAGAATCTAAAGAGTTTTGAAAAATTATCATTAATGCATCCATTATTTCTGGGGCTATTTCCTTAAGTTCTCTGGGATGCAGCCTATCTGGCCCTGGGGATGTATCGGCCTTTAATCCATTCAATTTACTTAACACCACTTCCCGGCTAAGCTGGATTTCACTCAGCTCCTCCAACTGATTTCACACCCGGTCCCCTGCTTTTTCCGGCAGATTATTTATGTCTTCCTTAGTTAAGACAGAACCAAAGTAGTTATTCAAATGGTCTGCCATGTCCTTGTTCCCCATGAGCAATTTACCTGTTTCTGACTGCAAGGGACCTACATTTGTTTTAACTAATCTTTTTCTCGTCACATATCTATAAAAACTTTTGCAGTCAGTTTTTATGTTCCCTGCCAGTTTTTTTTCATAATCTATTTTCTCTTTACTAATTAAGCCATTTGTCTTACTCTGCTGGACTCTGAATTTCTCCCAGTCTTCTGGTAGGCTGATTTTTCTGGCTAATTTGTATGCTTCATCTTTTGTTTTGATACTATCCCTGATTGCCCTTGTTATCCACGGCTTTACTACCTTCCTTGATTCATTATTTTGCCAAACTGCGATGAACAATTGTTGTAGTTCATTCATGCCGTCTTTAAATGCATTCCATTGCATATCCACCGTCAACCCTTTAAGAATCAATTGCCAGTCTATCTTGCCCAATTCACGTCTCATACCCTCAAAGTTACCTTTCTTTAAGTTCAGAACCCTTGTTTCTGAATTAATTATGTCACTCTCCATCCTAATGAAGAACTCAACCATATTATGGTCACTCTTGCCCAAGGGGCCACGCACAAAAATACTGCTAACTACCCCTTCCTCATTACTCAATACCCAGTCTAGAAAAGCCTGCTCTCTCGTTGGTACCACTACATGTTGGTTTAGAAAACTATCCCGCATACATTCCAAGAAATCCTCTTCCTCAGCACCCCTGCCAAATCTATATGTAGACTGAAGTCACCCATTATCACTATTTTACCTTTGTTGCACGCATTTCTAATTTCCAGTTTGATGCCATCCCCAATGCCACTACTACTGTTAGGTGGCCTGTACACAACTCCCCCTAACGTTTTCTGCCCCTTAGTGTTTCGCAACTCTACCCATATCGATTCCACATCCTCCAAGCTAATGTCCTTCCTTTCTATCGCGTTAATCTCCTCTCTAACCAGTAACGCTACCCCACCTCATTTTCCTTTCTGTCTATCCCTCCTGAATATTGAATATCCCTGGATGCTCAGCTCCCAGTCTTGGTCACCGTGAAGCCATGTCTCCATGATCCCAACTATATCGTAGTCATTAATAGCTATCTGCAAATTTAACTCATCCACCTTATTACGAATGCTCCTTGCATTGAGACACAAAGCCTTCAGGCTTGTTTTTACATCACTCTTACCCCTTGTACAATAATGTTGAAAAGTGGCCCTTTTTGATTTTTGCCCTGGATTTGTCTGCCTGCCACTTTGACTTTTCACCTTGCTACCTATTGCCTCTACCCTAATTTTACACCTCTCTGTCTCTTTGCTCACACATTTAAGACACCCTTACACTTTAACTCCATCCTTAACTATGCCATTTGACACCCCACAGTTCAGTTTAAAACCACCCGTGTAGCAGTGGAAAACCTGCCTGCCAGAATGCTGGTCCCCCACCTATTAAGGTGCAATCCTTCCCTTTTGTACAATTCCCCCTTACTCCAAAACAGATCCCAGTCATCTAAGAATCTAAATCCCTGCACCGTACACAAGTTCCACAGCCACACATTCAGGTCCCATATCTCCCTGTTCCTGCTCTCGCCAGCACGAGGAACTGGAAGCACACCAGAGATAACAACCCTGGAGGTCCTGCTTTTCAGCATTTTTCCGAACTCTCTAAAGTCACGCTGCAGAATATTCATCCCCTTCTTTCCGACATCGTTTGTGCCGACATGCACTACCACTTCCGGTTGTTCACCTTTGCCCTTGAGGATTTTCTGCACTCTGTCCATGACAACGCAATGGAAAGGAAGGACATTAGTTTGGAGGATGTGGAATCGGTATGGGTAGAGCTGCGAAACGCTAAGGGGCAGAAAACACTGGTGGGTGTTGTGTACAGGCCACCTAACAGTAGTAGTGAAGTTGGAGATGGTATCAAACAGGAAATTAGAAATGCGTGCGACAAAGGCAAACCCGTTATAATGGGTGACTTCAATCTACATATAGATTGGGTGAATCAAATTGGCAGGGGTGCTGAGGAAGAGGATTTCTTGGAATGTATGCGGGATAGTTATCTAAATCAACATGTAGAGGAACCAACGAGAGAGCAGGCTATTTTAGACTGGGTATTGAGTAATGAGTAAGGGTTAGTTAGCAGTCTTGTTGTACGTGCCCCATTGGGCAAGAGTGACCATAATATGGTTGAGTTCTTCATTAGGATGGAGAGTGACATTGTTAATTCAGAAACAATGGTTCTGAACTTAGAAAGGTAACTTTGAGGGTATGAGACGTGAATTGGCCAAGATTGACTGGCTATTAATTCTAAAAGGGTTGACGGTGGATATGCAATGGAAGACATTTAAAGACTGCATGGATGAACTACAAAAATTGTTCATCCCAGTTTGGCAAAAGAATAAATCAGGGAAGGTAATGCATCCGTGGATAACAAGGGAAATCAGGGATAGTATCAAAGCGAAGGATGGTGCGTACAAATTAGCCAGAAAAAGCAGCATACCGGAGGACTGGGAGAAATTCAGAGACCAGCAGAGGAGGACAAAGGGCTTAATTAGGAAAGGAAAAATAGATTATGAAAGAAAACTGGCAGGGAACATAAAAACTGACTGCAAAAGTTTTTATAGATATGTGAATAGAAAGAGATTAGTTAAAACAAATGTAGGTCCCTTGCAGTCAGAAACAGGTGAGTTGATCATGGGGAACAAGGATATGGCGGACCAATTGAATAACTACTTTGGTTCCGTCTTCACTAAGGAAGACATAAATAATTTGCCGGAAATAGCAGGGGACCGCGGGTCAAAGGAGTTGGAGGAATTGAGTGAAATCCAGGTTAGCCGGGAAGTGGTGTTGGGTAACTTGAATGGATTAAAGGCCGATAAATCCCCAGGGCCAGATAGGCTGCATCCCAGAGTACTTAAGGAAGTAGCTCCAGAAATAGTGGATGCATTAGTAATAATCTTTCAAAACTCTTTAGATTCTGGAGTAGTTCCTGAGGATTGGCGGGTAGCAAACGTAACACCACTTTTTAAGAAGGGAGGGAGAGAGAAAACGGGGAATTACAGACCAGTTAGTCTAACATCGGTAGTGGGGAAACTGCTAGAGTCAGTTATTAAAGATGGGATAGCAGCACATTTGGAAAGTGGTGAAATCATTGGACAAAGTCAGCATGGATTTACAAAAGGTAAATCATGTCTGACGAATCTTATAGAATTTTTCGAGGATGTAACTAGTAGCGTGGATAGGGGAGAACCAGTGGATGTGGTGTATCTGTACTTCCAGAAGGCTTTCGACAAGGTCCCACATAAGAGATTAGAATACAAACTTAAAGCACACGGCATTGGGGGTTCAGTATTGATGTGGATAGAGAACTGTCTGGCAAACAGGAAGCAAAGAGTAGGAGTAAATGGGTCATTTTCACAATGGCAGGCAGTGACTAGTGGGGTACCGCAAGGCTCAGTGCTGGGACCTCAGCTATTTACAATATATATTAATGATCTGGATGAGGGAATTGAAGGCAATATCTCCAAGTTTGCGGATGACACTAAGCTGGGGGGCAGTGTTAGCTGTGAGGAGGATGCTAGGAGACTGCAAGGTGACTTGGATAGGTTGGGTGAGTGGGCAAATGTTTGGCAGATGCAGAATAATGTGGATAAATGTGAGGTTATCCATTTTGGTGGCAAAAACAGGAAAGCAGACTATTATCTAAATGGTGGCCGACTAGGAAAAGGGGAGATGCAGCGAGACCTGGGTGTCATGGTACACCAGTCATTGAAAGTAGGCATGCAGGTGCAGCAGGCAGTGAAGAAAGCGAATGGTATGTTAGCTTTCATAGCAAAAGGATTTGAGTATAGGAGCACGGAGGTTCTACTGCAGTTGTACAGGGTCTTGGTGAGACCACACATGGAGTATTGCGTACGGTTTTGGTCTCCAAATCTGAGGAAGGACATTATTTCCCTAGAGGGAGTGCAGAGAAGGTTCACCAGTCTGATTCCTGGGATGTCAGGACTGTCTTATGAAGAAAGACTGGATAGACTTGGTTTATGGGTGGTAAAGAAAGCTTTTGATGTGCTGGCCTTTATAAATCAGAGCATTGAGTATAGAAGTTGGGATGTAATGTTAAAATTGTACAAGGCATTGGTGAGGCCAATTCTGGAGTATGGTGTACAATTTTGATCGCCTAATTATAGGAAGGATGTCAACAAAATAGAGAGAGTACAGAGGAGATTTACTAGAATGTTGCCTGGGTTTCAGCAACTAAGTTACAGAGAAAGGTTGAACAAGTTAGGGCTTTATTCTTTGGAGCGCAGAAGGTTAAGGGGGGACTTGATAGAGGTTTTTAAAATGATGAGAGGGATAGACAGCGTTGACGTGGAAAAGCTTTTCCCACTGAGAGTAGGGAAGATTCAAACCAGGGGACATGACTTGAGAATTAAGGGACTGAAGTTTAGGGGTAACATGAGGGGGAACTTCTTTACTCAGAGAGTGGTAGCTGTGTGGAATGAGCTTCCAGTGAAGGTGGTGGAGGCAGGTTCGTTTTTATCATTTAAAAATAAATTGGATAGTTATATGGATGGGAAAGGAATGGAGGGTTATGGTCTGAGCGCAGGTATATGGGACTAGGGGAGATTATGTGTTCGGCACGGACTAGAAGGGTCGAGATGGCCTGTTTCCGTGCTGTAATTGTTATATGGTTATATGGTTATATGGTTATACTCTCCAGAATTTAGGAGATTGAGAGGGGATCTTATAGAAACTTATAAAATTCTTAAGGGGTTGGACAGGCTAGATGCAGGAAGATTGCTCCCGATGTTGGGGAAGTCCAGGACAAGGGGTCACAGCTTAAGGATAAGGGGGAAATCCTTTAAAACCGAGATGAGAAGAACTTTTTTTCACACAGAGAGTGGTGAATCTCTGGAACTCTCTGCCACAGAGGGTAGTCGAGGCCAGTTCATTGGCTATATTTAAGAGGGAGTTAGATGTGGCCCGTGTGGCTAAGGGGATCAAAGGGTATGGAGAGAAGGCAGGTACGGGATACTGAGTTGGATGATCAGCCATGATCATATTGAATGGCGGTGCAGGCTCGAAGGGCCGAATGGCCTACTCCTGCACCTAATTTCTATGTTTCTATGTTTCTATGACATCCTGGATCCTGGCACCAGGAAGGCAGCACACCATGCTCGAATCCCGGCTGTTGCCGCAGAAACCCCTGTCCGTACCTCTCACAATGGAGTCTCCAACTACAATGGCGTTGCCTGATGTTGGCCTATTTGGTTTTGGCTCAACAGCCCTATTTGCTTCGCAAGCCAGTCCACCGCTCAGTGTAATAACGTCTTCTGTCCAGAGAGCTTCTAAGTGGGTGAACCTGTTCACAAGAGATTCAACACCCGGGGACCTTTGCATTCCATGCTTCCCTCCCTTTCTCACCGTCACCCACCTTCTCTCTCCAAGTACCTTCGGTGTAACAATCTGACTGTAGGACGTGTCGAGGAACGACTCAATTTCTCGGACGAACCTTAGGTCATCCACTTGCTTCTCCAGTTGCCCAACACGGTCCTTCAGGAGCTTTACCTGGATGCACTTCTCACATTTGTAGCAGCCATATGCACCAGCAGTGTCCTTGACCTCCCATATGCTGCAATCATCACCCTGAATTAGCTTGCCTGACATCTCCTTCTTTCGTCTCTCCCTCTCCAGCGTTTTGCGTAGCCTCCTCTCCTCAGCCTCCTCGCCGAAGACCCTCGAGCCAAAGACTCACACTTTTCTCACAGGGCCGTTCTCTCACTGCCGCTCCCTAAGAGCCGTCTTGTTTTATTGACTGATCAATTGCCTAATTTACCAATTTACAAACCAAATTCCTCAGTTTTCAACAGTTTTCAACAGTTTCCCCCTCTGACTCACTTCTAATTCTCCTCCCACTCGGGCTAGAGCCAATCGGTGTTTTCTCCTACTTCTCTTTGTATGTAAGCAAGCAAGATTTCCATTGTCCTATCTGGGACACATGACAATAATATCCTCTTGACTCTTGTATGTTCTCATCCACATCATTGAAAAAAAATCCGTATGTTCTGGATGTGGTCGTTTTGGAGAGAGCGGAATTTATTGCCTGTGCTGTGTGCCACTTCACCAGCTGGCCATGAACGCAGTAACCACAAGGCCCGACGTTATGTATCAGTGCCTCCGGCATAGAGGCCCATCTCACCGTGACTCTGGGCATGGAGGATACCATGCACCTGTCTATGGCACCTGTGAACAGATGGGCATTACGCCTGGACATTGCAAGCACAGGGATGCTGATGTAAAACATTGCAGGAACCTGTCACCTACTTGGGAAGTGGTGGCGGCAGAGCGCCGTAGCTGATGCATTGTGGTTATCGATTGTGGTTACTAGCCAGCGGGTACGTTGCGGGGTGTTCTGGGAGATTCTGTGGTGCAGAGCAAAGAACATAGAGCGTAAGCCTGCTGTACCTGCATGCTTACTTTCATTGACTGGTGAACAAGGACCCCCCAGATCCCGTTGCACTTCCCCTTTTCGACACCATTTAGATAATATATCCTCACATTTATCCACGTTAAACTGCCATGCATCTGTCCACTCACTCAACCTGTCTAAGTCACCTGCATTCCAATAGTATCCTCCTCACAGTTCACACTGCCACACAGCTTTGTGTCATGAGCAAATTTGCTAATATTACATGTAAACCTTTCATCTAAATCATTAATATCCATCTATCTATACTATTACTAAAACATTCATCTTGTCCTCTTCCGGTTTGCGTTGTTTTTAAATTTCCGTAAAATGGCACCCTATATCGCTAGGAGTTTCGCCACCTCACTCGCCATTCTCCTCTGCTCCAAATAATCTTATAGCGGGGCAAGATGGCCTACTCCTACGCAAAACACGTAATTTGGCAGATTCATGGGTAATTATAGGACCGATTTTAGCAACCAGCCTCCGCTATCTTGCCTCCGCCATAGAAACATAGAAACATAGAAAGTAGGTGCGAGAGTAGACCACCAGGTCCGTCGAGCCCGCACCGCCATTCGCTCATGGCTGAACACTAAACAGACACACTTACCCACAAACAGTAGACACAAGACACAGAACACAAGACACTACCCTCCCCTTTATACCGCTATCACCCCTCTCCACCCCAAGAACCGCGTGATCTCCTGGGGGAGGCAAAAAAACGGATAAAAACCCAGGTCCAATTCGGGAAAAAAAATCCGGGAAATTCCTCTCCGACCCCAATCCAGGCGATCGACACTTGTCCAGGAGATCACTCAGGTCTTACTATACTAACCATACCTAGGTCCAGATCCCTGCCCTCTCCCCGTAGCCCCTTATCCCCTCGGCAGCTAAAAAACCATCTATTTTAGACTTAAATATATTTAACGTTTCTGCTTCCACTGCTCCCTGGGGCAGTGAATTCCATAAATTAACCACCCTCTTGGTGAAGAAGTTCTTCCTCATCTCAGTTTTAAAAGAGCCCCCCCTTATTCTGCAACTATGTCCCCTAGTTCTAGTTTCCCCGATCATTGGGAACATCCTCGGTGCATCCACCCGATCAAGGCCCCTCACGATCTTATATGTTTCAATGAGATCGCCTCTCATTCTCCTAAACTCCAAAGAGTAGAGCTCCAGCTTACTTAACCTTTCCTCATATGTCAATCCCCTCATTGCAGGAATTAATCTTGTAAACCTTCGCTGCACTGCCTCCAGGGCTAGTACATCCTTTCTTAAGTATGGACCCCAGAACTGTACACAGTATTCCAAATGTGGTCTCACTAATACTGTGTACAGCTGCAGCAAGACCTCCGTGTTTTTATACTCAATCCCCCTAGCAATAAAGGCCAAAACTCCATTGGCCTTCCTGATTGCTTGCTGCACCTGCATACTGACTTTTAGTGATTCATGTACTAATACCCCTAGATCCCTTTGCGTTGCATTACAACGCAGCTCCTCCTCATTTAGAAAATAACTTGCCCTATCATTTTTTCCCCAAAGTGAATGACTTCACATTTATTAGTATTAAATTTCATCTGCCAAGTTGTTGCCCACTCACCTAGCTTATCTATATCCATTTGCAGACTCTTCCTATCCTCCTCATCCCCAACTTTTCCTCCCATTTTTGTATCGTCCGCAAATTTTGATATATTACACTTGGTTCCCTCCTCCAAATCATTTATATAAATTGTGAACAACTGGGGTCCCAGCACCGACCCTTGCGGAACCCCGCTAGTTACCGGTTGCCATCCCGAGTATGAACCATTTATCCCCACTCTCTGCTTCCTATTTGTCAGCCAATCCTCTACCCATGCTAATATATTACCCCCAATCCCATAATTTTTTATTTTTAGCAATATTCTCTTATGTGGCACCTTGTCAAAAGCCTTTTGGAAGTCCAAGTATACCACATCCACCGGTTCCCCTTTATCCACCCGGGTTGTTACTTCCTCAAAGAATTCGAGCAGATTCGTTAAACAGGATTTCCCCTTCACAAAACCATGCTGGTTCTGTCCGATGAAGTCATGTTTATCCAAGTGCCCCGTTAGTGTTTCTTTAATAATTGTCTCTAACATTTTACCCACCACCGATGTTAGACTAACCGGTCTATAGTTACCCGCCTTCTGTCTACTTCCTTTTTTAAATATAGGTGTTACATTGGCCATTTTCCAATCCACTGGGACCGTTCCTGCCTCCAGGGAGTTTTGGAAAATTATCACCAATGCATCCACAATCCCCACCGCTATCTCCCTCAAGACCCTTGGATGTAATCCATCAGGCCCAGGGGATTTATCCTCCTTCAGTCTCATTAATTTCCCTAATACCACCTCCTTGGTGATCTTAATAGTATTTAGCTCCTCCATTCCTACCGCCCCCTGATTATCCAGCGTTGGAATATTTTTTGTGTCTTCTATGGTGAAGACTGATACAAAATACTCGTTTAATGCCTTTGCCATTTCCATGTTCCCCACCAACAACTCTCCAGTCTCACCCTCCAATGGACCAACGTTCACCTTAGCCACCCTTTTTCTTTTTATATAGCTATAAAAACTCTTACTATTAGTTTTTATGTTGTTCACTAAATTCCTTTCATAGTCTATTTTCCCCGTCTTAATTAATCTCTTAGTTATTCTTTGCTGACCTTTAAATGCTTCCCAATCCTCTACCCTCCCACTATCTCTGGCTACCTTATATGCCCTTGCCTTCAGCCGAATACTATCCTTTATAGTTTTACTGAGCCATGGCTGACTGTTCTTACCCTTACCCCTTTTTTTCTTCATAGGAATAAATTTTTCTTGAAGGTTATACAGTAGATCCTTAAACGTACACCACTGCTCATGTACCGTCTTATTCTTGAGTCTGCTATCCCAGTCAACTTTGATCAGCTCAGTCCTCATACCTTCATAATCCCCCTTATTTAGACTAAGCACCCTAGCCTGAGTTTCAACCTGCTCCCCTTCTATTTGAATATGGAATTCGACCATATTGTGGTCACTTGTTCCCAACGAGTCCCTAACTATGACATTTTTAATCAATCCTGCTTCATTACACAGGACCAGATCCAAGATTGCCTCCCCCCTTGTCGATTCTGTGACATACTGTTCTAGGAACCCGTCTCTAATACATTCTATAAACTCTTCCTCTAGTCTACCCTGCCCAGTTTGGTTTGCCCAATTAATATGAAAATTGAAGTCCCCCATGATTACAGCAGTTCCCTTTTTACATGCGTCAACTATTTGCAGATTTATGTTCTGACTAACAGCGTCACAGCTATTTGGAGGTCTATAAATTACACCCACTAGTGTTTTTTTCCCCTTGTTATTCTCTATCTGTACCCAAGCTGTTTCACTATCCTGATCCTTCAACGCAATATCCTTCCTCTCTATTGCCGTTATTCCCTCCCTTATTAAAAGGGCCACCCCTCCTCCCTTTCTTTCCTGTCTATCTTTTCTAATTGTCGAGTACCCCTCTATATTTAACTCCCAGTCCTGATCCCCTTGCAGCCATGTCTCCGTAATGGCCACGATATCATAACCATATATACTTAATTGCACAGTTAATTCATTTATCTTATTTCGAATACTCCGTGCATTTAGATAAAGCACTTTCAGAGCATCTTGCTTCCGGCCAAAGATCGGATCTTTGCTTCCACCTCTGCTCTCGAATCCAAAGTGTAACAATAGGATTGTTTATTTAAGTACTGTTGTACGGGGGACTGGTTTAGAGGTGACACCGGGGGCGCGGCCCAGTTCGGATGATGACTGCACAAAGACAATAAAGTTCAAGTAAGCAAGACTGCTTTAATCGTCCATTATGTATAGTCCAGATAGAGACAGAACATAATGAAACATGGTGGCAGCGGTGGGATGGACGTCGAAAATTGTCAGAATTAACTAGAAAAGTGAAAGTTTAGCTAGCTAGCAGCAGGCTAACGTTAGCCTTACAGAAGCCGGCAAAGAAGAAAATGCAGTTGAACAATTGAAGCCAGTAGCTTGTTTTCAGTGGGCCCGTAGCCAACAGCACACCAAAGACACAACAAAGCACAAAAGATAAGCAGTTAGCCTTCAGCATCGGCAAAGAAAAAAAACAACAGATAGCTGACAGCGATGGAAGGGCTAAAATCCCCTGGAACTTTGGTTTTGGACTCCAACAACTTGGCGAAGTCATGGAAAAGTTGGAAGGAGGAGTTCACACTGTACATAGACCTTACCATGCCAGACGCCGAAGAGAACACAAAAGTCAAGCTATTCAACTATCTCATCGGAGAAAAAGGCAGAGAACTTTGGGCAACTTTGTCGAGTGCTAGCCCTTCAGCGAGGACCACAGTGAGTTCAATGATCATACAGTTTGACAAGTACTGCAACCCAAAGGTGAACGAGACTATGGAAAGGTACCGATTCTTCATGAGGAACCAAGGATTGGATGAAAACGTGGACAGCTATGTAACAGACTTAAAAATACTTGCTAGTAGTTGCAATTTTGGGGACATTAGAGATTCATTGATTAGAGATCGACTTGTGTGTGGTACAAATAGCTCAACACTGAGGGAGAGATTACTCAGGGAAGAGAAGCTGACTCTTGAGACATGCCTGCACATTTGTAGAGCTACAGAGCTGTCAAGGGAGAATAGCAGAACACTGCAAGGACAGACAGTGGAGGAGGTACATGCACTGAAACAGGCAGAAGAGAGACAAAAAGACAATGAGATACTGTGCAAGTTTTGTGGTAGAACACACGAGAGGAATAAGAAAAAATGCCCAGCTTTTGGAAAAAAGTGTAAGAAGTGTGGACAGGAAAATCATTTTGCAGCTCAGTGCAGATCGAGACAAGAGAGCTGTAGGAAAACTAAGAAAGTGCATGCAGTTACAGAGCAGACTAGTGCCAGTGACTCTTATGAGGATGTCAACTGTATAACTGAAGCAAATAGAGAGGATGAAACTATAAACCAGGTTAAAAACAGCCACAGTCAGGGCCAGCAGCTCTTTGCAGGAATGAAGATAGGGGAAAAGTTAGTTGACTTCCAGATAGACTGTGGGGCCACCTGTAATATCATCCCCATCGATCTACTAAACCCAGACACACAGTTAGAGCACACTGAGAATGTGCTAGTGATGTATAACAAGACCAAGTTGACTCCTCTGGGTACATGTAAGGTTAAGGTCAGAAACCCCAGAAACAACAAGCTGTACCGACTAGTTTCAAGTGGTTGACCAGAGTAGCAGAATCCCTGTACTGGGCAGAAAAGCCAGCGAGGCAATGAAGTTGATCAAAGTACAGTACGAGAATATTCTGGCTATAGACAACATAGTGAAGAAAGAGCCGAGCCCAGTGACAAAGGGAGAAAGTGGCAAACATATGACCATGGACAAAATAAATGAAGAGTTTGAGGATGTGTTCACCGGAGATGGCTGCATGGAGGGCGAATATAGAATAGAGATAGATGACAGAGTACCGCCAGTGAAACTGCCAAAGCGCAGAGTGCCTGTAGCTATGATGACACCTCTACAAGAGGAACTCAAAGATCTAGAGAGAAGAGGGATAATCACACCAGTGGAACGCAGCACTGACTGGATCAGTAGCATGGTCGCAGTGAGAAAACCTAATGGGAAGCTGAGGATCTGTATAGACCCAAAACCTCTGAATCGGGCACTAAAAAGAAGTCACTATCCACTCCCAACTATAGATGACATCCTGCCGGAGATGTCAAAGGCAAAAGTATTCACAGTCTGCGACGTGAAGCAAGGCTTCTGGCACGTCAAACTAGAGGAAGAGTCGAGCTTCCTTACCACATTCGCCACCCCATTTGGTCGCTTCCGTTGGCTAAGGATGCCGATGGGAATAAGCCCAGCACCTGAAGTGTTCCAAAGAAAGCTCATGCAGGCCCTGGAGGGCCTCCCAGGAGTCTGCGTCATAGCAGATGATGTGTTAATCACGGGGGAAGGAGCAACACAAGAGGAGGCAGGAAAGGACCACGACGAGAAAGTCAGACGCTTTCTAACCAGGTGCAGAGAGCGCAACATCAAGCTGAACGCGGACAAATTCAAGCTCAGACAAAAAGAGGTACCCTACATAGGTCATCTGCTCACGGCCGAGGGACTGAGGGTTGACCCGGAGAAAGTACGGGCAATCAGAGAGATGCCAAGGCCAACGGACGTGAAAGGGGTACAGAGATTAGTTGGGATGGTCAACTATCTTTCTAAGTTCTATGACCACCTTTCAGATGACTCTGAGATTCTGAGACAACTCACGCGCAAGGAGAACATGTGGGAATGGACGGACATCCAAGAAGGGGCGTTTCAAAGACTGAAAGACAAAATCGCTAAAGCACCAGTTCTACAGTATTACAACAAGGAAAAGGAGTTGACACTTCAGTGTGATGCACCTGACACGGGACTAGGGGCCGCCCTGACACAGAAAGGTAAACCGGTAGCATTTGGTAGTAGGTCACTCACACTAACTGAAAGGGGCTATGCCCAAATAGAGAAAGAATGCTTAGCCATAGTGTTTGGGATGGAAAAGTTCCATCAGTATACTTATGGTAGAGAGGTCACAGTACAAAGCGACCACAAGCCTCTAGAAAATATACACAGAAAGCCATTACTTAGTGCACCTAAGAGACTGCAGAGAATGCTACTCAGGCTGCAGCAGTATGATATCAGTGTGACCTATGTTCCAGGCAGGGACATGCTACTTGCAGACACGCTGAGTAGAGCATACTTACCAGAGAGCACTAAGGGAGAGAGTGAGACAGATATAGAGACTGTGAACATGGTCAGCTACCTACCCATTTCAGCAGAGAGGCTGAGTGCCATCAGGGCTGCAACAAAAGATGACACAAAGTTACAGAGTGTGGCAAACAGAATACTGGCAGGGTGGCCCAAGAGAAAAAAGGACTTACCAAGTGACATCAGGCACTACCACACTTTCCAAGATGAACTGAGTTTCCAGGACGGCATAGTGTTCCGAGGAGACAGAGCCGTGATACCTGACGCACTCAGGATGGACATCACTCACAGGATCCACTCCTCTCACCTGGGAGTAGAAGGATGTCTGAGGCGAGCGAGGGAGTGTGTATACTGGCTTGGAATGAACGACGAGATCAAGACCTTCATCGCCAAATGTGACATATGTAGGTCAGTGGACCCAAAGCAACAAAGAGAGACACTACATCCACATGACATGGCCAGCAGATCCTGGGCCAAGGTAGGAACGGACCTTTTCTCCTTTCACAATAAAGACTATCTGATAACAGTAGATTATTATTCAAACTTTTGGGAGGTCGATTATCTACCTGACACTAAGAGCAACACAGTGATCAAAAAACTCAAGGCCCACTTTGCCCGACAGGGGATTCCTGACATTGTTATCTCGGATAACGGACCCCAGTATGCATCACAAGAGTTTCAGCACTTCAGCCAGAAGTGGGGCTTTGAACACAGGACATCGTCGCCGGGATACCCGCAGAGTAATGGGAAGGCGGAGTCAGCGGTAAAGACAGCCAAGCGCATGATGCTGAAGGCTGCAGCAGCGAGACAGGATCCGTACTTGGCAATGCTGGATCATCGCAACACACCGAGCCAGGGCCTCAACACAAGCCCGGCACAGAGATCCTAAGCAGGAGGACCAGGACCCTGCTTCCCACAAAGGACACTCTGCTGAAGCCAGAGGTGACACACGACGAACAGGGACTGAAATACAACAGACAGAGACAGGAAAAGTACTACAACCGCACAGCAAAAGATATGGACACTCTGAAAAGAGAGGACAGTGTGAGAGTACAGCCCTGTGACACACACAAGGGTTGGAGACCAGCGAGAGTGCTCCAACAGGTGAGCCATAGATCGTATGAGGTGGAGTTAGAGTCAGGAGGTGTTCTGAGACGAAATCGTCGCCACCTCAGACACAATCTCACCACGCTCACACCAACACAAAACACACCCACACCAACAGTGACTGAGGCGGCCATACCGCCAGATGGCCCAGCAGAGAACCAAGACACGGTCACCAGGTCAGGTCGACAAGTTGTCACCACGGTCACCAGGTCAGGTCGACAAGTTGTCAGACCCCGCTACCTGACAGACTATACTCAGTGATTAGGGTATGGACTATGAAAAAAAATAAATGAAAATGTGTTGTTTATGCACTTGTTGGAAACGGATGTTTTGAACTGTTGATTTATTATTGCTTATGTTGTTAGATCTGTTGTAAATGAGCAGAGCATATGGTACAAGTGTTGTACATAATACCTAAGGGAAAGAGACTAACTTGAAAAAAGAAAAAGAAAGATGTAACAATAGGATTGTTTATTTAAGTACTGTTGTACGGGGGACTGGTTTAGAGGTGACACCGGGGGCGCGGCCCAGTTCGGACGATGACTGCACAAAGACAATAAAGTAAGCAAGACTGCTTTAATCGTCCATTATGTATAGTCCAGATAGAGACAGAACATAATGAAACACAAAGAATCTTCGTTTTGTCCATGGCGGCGTCCACTTCTACTAGTCCTGCATTATGCTCTGCTGTAAATTGCTCCAATCGGCAATGTAGGCGACCCGACTTGTCTTTCTTCAGGTTCCCCGTTAAGGATGAAAGGCAAGAAAACCTGTATTACTTCTGTGGCATATTGAAAAATGTATTTAACCTGTTCAATCTCTCACTGTAGTTAGATCATTGAGCTCAGATAGTCGAGTCCTCATGGCAACATCCTTGTAAAAATCTTCTCCTCAAGAGCATTTCTTTCTACCTCTGTGTTATTTAATGCAGAATAAGAACATATTGACTCTGTTTTGTGCTGAGAATGTTATTAAGTCTGCCCGAACTTTCACTATAGTTCAGATCATAGAGCTGGGTGCTCCCCTTTGTCTCAGGTACAGTCGAGGCCTCATGGCAACATCCTTGTACTGAGAATTTTAATAAGTCTGCAGAACTCTCAAATAGTTCAGATACACAATCAGTACCCCGTTCCTGCCTTCTCCCCATATACCCTGATTCCGCTATTTTTAAGAGCACGATCTAGCTTTCTCTTGAAAGCCTCCAGAGAACCGGCCTCCACCGCCCTCTGAGGCAAAGAATTCCACAGACTCACCACTTTCTGTGAGAAAATGTGTTTCCTCGTCTCCGTTCTAAATGGCTTACTCATTATTCATAAACTGTAGCCCCTGGTTCTGGACTCCCCCACCATCGGGAACATGCTTCCTGCCTCTAATGTGTCCAAGCCCTTAACAATCTTATATGTTTCCATATGTTCACCTCTCATCCTTCTAAACTCCAGAGTGTACAAGCCCAGCTGCTCCATTACCTGCATGCTTACTTTCATAGACTGATGTGCAAGGAACCTCAGGTCCCGTTGTACTACCTCTGTTGCCAACTTGACGCCATTTAGATAGTGCTGGAATAGGTGCAGGAGTACTAGTTGCCTCAGTGCAACATCCTTGTAAAAATCTTCTTAAGAGCATTTTCTCTCTACCTCTCTGTTATTTAATGCAGAATAAGAACATGTTGGGGGCATGATATTTTCTCTAATTTCATATGTCGACAGTGTGTCCAGAATACTCGCCGACATGATCTCCTACACTGAACTGTGGAGTATTTGTCAAATAAATGCCATCTTATGCACATTGTGTGAAATTGTGATTTGTTAGCTGCGCAAAAAAAATGCAAATGGCGATTTATTTATTATTGTATCTATGTTGGACGTTTGCTCTTTGGTGTAAGTAGGGGTGGGGCTATCATTGTGTTACATACGTTGAATTGTACATCACTTTCACTGGTTAGCTGATATGCTGATCACTGCACCCCTGTAGATCTCGCGCACAGAATAATGTGAATTATGATACTGAGTTGGATGATCAGCCATGATCATATTGAATGGTGGTGTTGGCTCGAAGGGACGAATGGCCTAACCCTGCACCTATTTTCTATGTTTCTATGTTTCTATGTAAATCTTAGTATGCATGTCAGAAATAAAGTGTTAACCATGTTAATGGATTTCTATTATGAATTATTTAAAATTGAGTGCGTTGGTGCAATATTGGTGCCATATACTGCTAATGTGTCGTTATCAGACATTCAGTGTTAAAAGAGAAATAAATCACAATAAAAGCGAAAAGATCAGCACGGCCGAGGCACCAAAGTGAAGTATCGGGGACGTTTACAATGTATGTTTTATTTAATATTGTCCCTTGTCTAGTCTGAAATAAAGTTCATCATTGGATATAAAAATCAGAAGAAATGTAAATGTGTGTGTTATATTATTATATAGATCTATATCACATTCATATATGTGTGTTATTTCCAGCACAATCTAATCAGTTGTATGCTCCCTGAATAAAATCATCCTTAAGTTATACATCATTTGTAAATCTTGCTTTAACAAATTTAATTTTGTGAAATACTTAATTTAGATAACCCCACCATTACAGACAGATCTCATTCCACTCTCTGGCTATTGGGAAGACCAGACCCATTTTATTGTTGAGAAACAACTCCATAGACACAAAAACATTAAGTAACATTCCAGGGCTAGAGCAACTGGAATCTTCATGTTGCTATTATTTTCCCAAATACTGCAGTTGTGAACAGTGTGCTTAGATGAATGAATCACAGTGCAAGTGTAATACAAAATCAACTCAAACACAGCATATGAGCCATTTAAAAAGAAATGATTTAAAAAACTTTTAAAAAGAAAATTACCAGAGTCAATTTTTATAAACATTTTATTCTTCAAAAACTAACAGAATTATGAATCTAACCCTATATCACACACGCAAACTGTTCCCCCGCATCGTTGATTACACTGCGAGTCGGGTCGGGTCGGGTGGGTTTCGGTTACTAAAATAGACTATAAAAATGCCCACGATCCGCTCCGAAGCGAACTACACGTCAGCCCATTGCATTTCGCAGGAGTGGTCTATCTTGCTCCGTAATAAGATCTTTGCTGCAAACGCACCACGTTTTGTTCCGATCGGTGGAAAATTACAAAAGTTATGAGGGTTTAAATAATCGTGAGATCAGCAGATCGTGAGGTCAACGGGTCCTCTCGCCTGTCAGTCACCAAGAAGGTAATCCCTCCCCACACAACTTGCGGCACCCGCTGTTAATCACCGGGCGGGGCGAGGAGCATAAAAATCCAGGAGGTGGGGCTGAGTCCGCAAGCCATGCTATTGAGTCCACTAGCCGTGCTGAGTGAGGGAGTGAGTCCACACACCGTGCTGAGTGAGGGAGTGAGTCCACAAGCCGTGCTGATTGAGGGATTGTGTCCACTAGCCGTGCTGAGTGAGGGAGTGAGTCTACAAGCCGTGCTGAGTGAGGGAGTGAGTCTACAAGACGTGCTGAGTGAGTGATTGAGTCCGTAAGCCGGGCTGAGTGACGGAGTGAGCCCGCAAGCCGTGCTGAGTGAGTCTACAAGCCATCTGCAGGACGCTCGCACACCCCCTGGACATCCCCCGCTTCAAGTACAAAGACCGGAGAACAATGAGTGATCCCAATATCACGATTTCAGTGAAGAATAATGATCAGGCTCTGTTGTATATTCAAGGCAAGCTTGATAATTACAAACAAAACAATGGAATGCTTTCATATGCCACGACCAAGAAATGGAAGGATGCATCTTGATGATGACAATCCAGAATTGCTGCAGGAATTGAAATACAATCGAACTGAACAACAGCAATTTGTTGAGGAAAATGAACCTCTGCTAAATACTGAGCAGAGAGAAGTGTTTGACATAGAAACATAGAAAATAGTTGCAGGAGTAGGCCATTCGGCCCTTCGAGCCACCACTGCCATTCATTGGGATCATGGCTGATCGTCCCAAATCAATAACCCGTGCCTGCCTTCTCCCCATATCCCTTGATTCCACTAGCTCCTGCAGCTCTATCTAACTCTCTCATAAATCCATCCAGTTATTTGCCCTCTGTGGTGGGAAATTCCACAAATTCACAGCTCTCTGGATGAAAACGTGTTTTCTCACGTCAGTCTTAAATGGCCTCCCCATTATTCTAAGTGTGGCCCCTGGTTCTGGACTCGCCCAACATGGGGACCATTTTTCCTACATCTAGCTTGTCCAGTCCTTTTATTATTTTATATGCTTCTATAAGAACCCCCTCATCCTTCTAAACTCCAGTGAATACAAGCCTAGTCTTTTCACTATTTTCTCATATGACAGTCCCGCCATCCCAGTGATCAATCTCGTGAACCTACGCTGCACTGCCTCAATCACAAGGCTGTCCTTCCTCAAATTAGGACCTTGAACCTTGAACCTAGAACCTTGAAAAGGTAGCTTCATTCAATGTTTTTCATTGATTCACCAGGAGGAACGGGAAAAACATTTATCACCAATTTGATCCTCTCCAAAGTTAGAGATCAATCAATACAATACAATCAGTTTTATTCGTCACTTGCACATAAAGTGCAAGTGAAATGAATTTGCCAGCAGCGATTCAGTGAAAAAGAGCATACAAAAACACAATAACAATTTAACACAAACATCCACCACAGCATTCATCACTATGGTGGAAGACACACAATTTGGCCAGACCTCCCCATTTTGGATGCTGTAGCATCCTCTGAGTTAGCACCTAATTTATGCCTGGTGGAGGGCCTGCACATTCTCGATTCAAGATACCCATCCACATGAACGAGAATACATTCTGCAACATTGCGAAGAACTCTAGAACGGCACGTTTGATGAGGCAAGTGAAAGCCATATTTTGG